>NC_056751.1:672913616-672948616 GCF_019279795.1 Protopterus annectens | reverse complement strand
TTGAGTTAATATTAGATAAAGAGAATTTACTAATATTTAAGAAGAAGACATTTAGGAATAACTTCCTTGGTTTTAACTGCGAACACCTGTTTTTCAAGAAAGCCAGTGTATTATACAGACAATTAATTTGTCTTTCAAGACTCATTAGTGATGATCAACATTTTATTCAGGAGTGACTTTTTCTTAAAGATTTATTTTTGCATAGACATCTAATTGCATTAATAGATAAATATTTTAAGAAAGTTTTCAGTAATATATATATAAAGTACTTTCCAGTTCTTTGAAGGGGTTTTGTTACTAATAAAAATAAGGTTTTGTCCCAAGATATGCATTTAAATTTTCCCTTACCGATTAGTCAAGACATGTATTGTATAAACAAGATTCTTGAAAAAAATTGGTGTTTAGTTTAAGGAAATAAAGATCTCTCTGATATGTTAGGTAGTGACACACTTTTTACATATAAAAAGCAAGAACCCTAAAGGCTTTTTTTGACAGAATAAAAATTATATTTGTAAAGGCATCTATTCTCAGATTACAGGAATGTTCAAATGTGAAGTCTACTGTATGCACACAATTTATTCTAAGACATAATGGATATGTTATTAAAATTAAAGGTTATTTTAAATGTAATACTATGAATGTTATTTAAGTTTTTGCAAAACTTTTGGCTCCTTCTATGTTGGCAAGATTACGAGAAGCCTAAGGCTTTTAGAGCACATTAAAGAACATTGTCTTGCCATTAAAAATAAAGATCTTTAAAATGCGCTTGGTAAACATAGTATTAATTGTGTTCATTTTATCCATTTTAAATTTATTGTTTTAAATTGTATTTTTACAATTAAATTGGCAATTGCATTTAAATGTGGAAGCACTTCCTAGTTTAAATGAAAGCCTTTATATAAAATGTCCTTTGAGATGGCTTAGGTAGGAAGTGATGTCATTCATTTTTAATTTATTTTATAGGTGGATTTGTATTTAAATGGATTTGTTGTAGTATTGCTGTCCTGAAGAAGTTCTAGAAAATAAAATTCTGAATGAAAGCACTAAAGAAGTTAATTTCAGGCTGTTTCTTTCACCACGGATTGTGAAGTTTCTTTATGGTGTTTGCACTGTTCTTTTACAGTTTTGGCAGCATTTTTTGAATATGTGTATATGTATATACATGTATGTATTTATGTATATCTATATATCTATGTGTATTTATATGTCATGTATATATCTATATCTATAGGTTTGTGTTTATATATATATATATATATATATATATATATACATACATACATAACACACACACGCACAGATATGAAGCACTCCTTTCACTGGAGGATGTTGACATCTGTGCAGTCACAGAAACTTGGAGTACGGCAGACAACAGTATCTCCGCATGTATGGCAAGTGCAATGGTTCCAAATTCAAACAGTAAACCTTCAAACAAAATAGTATGCACTTTGTATGAGAGGAAAAGACTTTAATAAAGTCAAACCGCAGTCCACAGACTGGTTTTGTTCCAAAAGACTTTGTCAGTGTATAACAGCAACTGTAGTTAAGAATTACATTTATATGAGTAATTTCCAAAACACCATCAAAAACCAACCAATCTGCAGTCAATTCATAAATGATCATTCAAGCCAGGTGGAAATAATCCACCCAGTCTCACAATCCAAGCTTTCTATTTTTTTGATTAAAATATTATCCCATCCAGTCTTACAATTTCTATTGCCATATATTTTATCAATAATAATAAATTGAAATTTGGCAGTGGCATGTTTAATAATGTGCCTATATAAAGCATTTGTAGAATTTTTATTTCTAATATTACTAAGATGTTCTGATATGAGTAGCCTTATAGGTCTGGAAGTCTGACCTGTATAAAATGTTGATCATGTACAAACAGCAAGATAGATCACCCAATTGGTGCTACAGTTGGCAAATGTGTTGATCTTAAAAATATGGGGTGTATTCTTACTAGTGAATTATTTTGTTTAGCAAATGTATTTACAAAATGAACAATGGCTGCAGGGAAAGCAACCAATCAATTTAGTGCCATTCAGTGTACCCTGAATCATACTAGAAAGAGGTGAATTATGTTTATAATGACTAAAATAACCACTCAAATTTTTGCCTCTTCTAAAAGAAAATTGACATCTAGTATTCAAAAAAGCACTTAGCTGATCATTGGCTAATAAAATATCTCAATGTTGTTGTACCAAAGCCATGAAATACTGAGTATTCCTACTGTAACAGGTTGTTAATCTAATATTTTGGTCTGAGATCCTTTTGTAAGTGTGGTAAGTTAGCAAATCACTTCTTGGCAGTTTTTTAACCTCATTGCTGGTTCAAAGAAGATGTAATGAAGGATAACCATGTTCACTAAAATGAGTTATTAAATCTTTATCTTGATGCAAAAAAATCTTCATTTGTGGAGCAGATATGACGAATCCTCATAAACTGAGATTTTGGGATATTTGGAATAATTTGTTTTGGATGATGGCTGGAGGCATGCAATAATGTGTTGGAGTGAAAAAAGTAACATCAAGAAAAGAAATAGACTCCCTATAAAAAGTAACTGCAAATTAAATGCCGCATTTATTGGGCTGGTCTTTCAGCATTAGAATACTGGTTGGGTGAAATTCCATTGTATAGTCCAGGATTTAACGTCTTCCTTTTGTGTTTGGCAGAACACGTAATCACTAAAATGTCTTTTATTTTAATAGTAATTGTTATTTGTAGTTTAAAGGTACTGCCATGGGTGCTTCGTTTACACCCATATATGGTGACCTCTTTATAGGTTCATAGGTAGGTACTAGGCTATCAGCCCAAGGGCCTACATAAGCCTAGCCAACAAGGTTCCCTGGTTTATGCCACCCAAGAAAGTTAATTTCCTATGCCCCTGTCGAGCCGAGCCACAGAAGTGATCCCCACGGTGTATTTCCTATTTCCCATCCACTCATCAAGATTTTTCTTGAAGAGTGCTAATGAGGAACTTTGCTTGACGTAGATGGGTACCTTGTTCCAGAGTATAGGAAGTCTCTGGGACTAGAATCTATCCCTCCAGCATGTCCTGTTTATTATGGTGAGAAGGTTTAGGTCCTTAGAGCATGTAGCTCGGAGGGATTGGGATTTCTTTAGGTGTAGCATGTCCATCAGCTCTGAGTTTAACATAGCTTTATATGTTAGGCAGAGATCTGCATTGAGTAGGCGATATGCTACAGAGTAAAGCTGGAGTTTTTTGAGACTGTCCGTGTATGACATCTGTTTGAGGCCAGTAATCCTCATTGTAAGATACGTCTGTGGCCTTTCCAGCTGCTGCAGATGTCTTGTGAGGTACATTCCAAAAGGGGAGTTGTACTGTATAATGGGTATAATGAATCCTGAGTAGAAGGGAATAATGACCTCTTTTTTCCTGGATGAGAACCCTTTTGTGATGAGGTGTGCCACATCGAAGGATTTCCTGACTACTGTGGCGATGTGATTATCAAAGGAGAGACTACTGTCCACCTGGGTCCCAAGGACTCATCACACATTCAGCATTAAGTAGACTGCCGTTTATGTGGTAGTTCATGGGTACAGAGTTTTTACCAAAGGGGATAACAATGCACTTTTTGGCATTGAGCTTGAGACCATGCCTCTGACACCAGGCATCTGTCTCATTGAGCCCCTTTTGTAGGATGTCCACATCATTTGAGAACTCGACTATGGCTCCTAGTTTGTAGTCATCTGCGAACTTCATTAGCCAGAGGCCTTCTGTGTTTGCCTGTACTTCAGAGAAGTAGATACCAAACAGGAGAGGTCCCAGGACTGAACTCTGTGGTACTCCACTTGTCACTGGTTTGAAGTCAGATTTGGAGTCTGCAACTTTTACAGTGTGGGTTCTGTCAGTGAGCCAGTTGGCAACCCATCTTGTGATGTAGGGATTTATACCTAGTTTAGTGAGTTTAGCTATAATTCCAGAATGGGGGATGGTGTTGAGAGCCTTGGCGAGGTCAAGATAGGCTGTGTGAACCACCTTGCCCTCTTCTACAGCTTTTGTGACTGCCTCAAAGATGTCAATCAGGTTCATGAGGCATGATCTGCCTTTCACAAACCCAAACTGGGTGGGGACCAGAGTTTGGAGGTTATCAGTGTCTTTGTTTAGGAGTTCCATGATGATATGTTCCATTGCAGACCACGCTCATCAGGCTAATAGGGCAATAGTTCCCAGGATCAGTGGTGGCTCCCCCTTTGTGGAGTGGGATAACTGTTGCTGTGTGCCATTCAGTGGGCACAAAGCCTGATGTGAAACTATGATTGAACATGGTGCTTAGGTGGGGAGCCAGTTCATTCTGAAGTTCATGTAAAATGCAGTCTGGGATGTTGTCCGGTCCCATGATGCTGTTTTTTGGTTTTAGCGAGTGCAGCTTTTACCTGCATAGATGTGATTACAGGGACTCTGCATTCTTCCTGTATAGATATGGGCCCTTTAGGGGGTGAGAGGGGGTTAAAGTTAGCACTGAACCTATCTGCCAGGATGTTGGCAATATCTGTTGGTGCTGTAATTTTTGTGCTGTTGTGCTGTAACTCAGAACAGATCAGGGTGTTGCCATTGAGATTCTTGACATAGCTATAGAATGTTTTGTGGTTGCCCTTAGAATCAGTGGCGATTTTGTTTTCATAACTAGCTTTGGAGGATCTTATAAGGGATCTCAGCTTCTTACTGAGGCTGACCAGGGAGCTCCTCCTCTCATGGGATTTTACTCTCTTTTGCAACAGTTTCTTCCTTCTGTTGTAGAGTTTGTTTATGGTAGGGGACCACCATATTGTCTTCCTTTTTTTTGGAGGATAGAGTCTTGGTTTTGTTTGTGATAGCATGATCCATGCACTTGTGTAAGTGCTTATAGAGTGCATTTGCATCAGATTCAGCAGTCATAACTGTATTGTCCATCTGCATGGGTGTCATGAAGTCCACCACTTCTGTCTTAAGAAGCATGAAGTTGGCTTTGGAGAATTTTTTTACCGTGGTTTCCTTAATGGTGGGTGGGGGCGGGATGCGGATGTCTAGGGTGATTAGCTTATGGTCGGATCTGACCAACGAGGAGTTGACTTCAGGTGTGGAACACTGGTCACTCATGTTGGTAATGACTAGGTCTAGGATATTGTTGTTCCTGGTGGGGATGTGGATAAGTTGATCCAGGGCAATGGAATTTATGAATTCCAGAAAGCATGAGCGAAGGAGTTGGTACATGAGTAGTTTTCCCAGTTAATGGTGGGGTAGTTGAAATTGCCCATTGTTAGGGTGTTTGGTTGAACCCTAATATTTTCCAGTATATCAAGAAAAGATGAGTGGGCATCCTGGGACATGATGGGGGATCTGTTGCAAGCTACAATGTGGAGTGCAGTTTTACCCAGAGTTAGTTGCACTTGGATAACCTAGGATGCATTATGTTGTGCAACTAGCCTGGAGGTGTGGATATCCTTAATGAATATGGACAAACTTTCGCCTTTGGTGTTCTGTTCCAGGTTAGATGGCTGAAAAGTGTGGCATGAGTTATAGCCTGGTAATGCAAGGGTGCTCTCTAGAGCCTTGAACCAGGTGGGATATCTTGAACAAATTATTATTTATGATGGTAATCACAATCTATTTCTAGATGAAATAGATATTTGGGTACAATTTTTGGATGACTGCTGGATGGTTTGGAAATCAGATGCTCTATACTTACAGGAATTTGTTCAATACTTAAATGAAAATAAGTGGGGCATTCAATTTACAGTTAATGTTCATGTGGAGTGTATTTCTTTTCTTGATGTTACTTTACAAAGGCAGTTGGATGGCACATTGGCCACCTCTATCTATTGGAAACCTTTTCACTCCAACACATTATTGCATGCCTCCAGCCATCATCCAAAACACATTATTTGAACTATCCCATAATCTCACTTTATGAGGATTCATTGTATCTGCTCCACAAATGAAGATTTTTTGCATCAAGATAAAGATTTAATAACGTGTTTTACTGAATGTGGTTATCCTTCAGTACATCTTCTTCAAACCAGCAATGATGTTAAAAAAACTGCCAAGAAGTGATTTGCTAACTTACCACACTTACAAAAGGAACTCAGACCAAAATATTAGATTAACAACCAGTTACGTTAGGAATACTCAGTATTTCATGGATTTGGTGCAACAACATTGGGATATTTTATTAGCCGATGATCGGCTAAGTGCTTTTTTGAGTACTAGATGTCAATTTTCTTTTAGAAGTGGCAAAACTTTGAGTGGTTATTTTAGTCATTATAAACATAATTCATCTTTTTCTGGTATGATTCAGGATGCACTGGATGGCACTAAATTGGTTGGTTGCTTTTACTGCCGCCATTGTTCATTTTGTAAACACATTTTCCAAACAAAATAATTAATTAGTAAGAATGCACCCCATATTTTAAAGATCAACACATTTGCCAACTGTAGCACCGATTGGGTGATCTATCTTGCTGTTTGTACATGTTCAACATTTTATATAGGTCAGACTTCCAGACCTATGACGCTACGCATTATCAGAACATCTTAGTAATATTAGAAATAAACATTCTACAAATGCTTTATATAGGCACACTATTAAATATGCCACTGCCAAATTTCAATTTATTATTATTGATAAAATACATGGAAATAAAAATTGTAAGGCTGGATGGCATAATATTTTAAACAAAAAAAGAGAAAGCTTGGATTGTGAGACTGGGTGAATTATTTCCATCTGGCTTGAATGATCATTTATGAACTGACTGCTGATTGGTTGGTTTTTGACGGCATTTTGGAAATTACTCATATATATGTGATTTTTAACTACAGTTGCTGTTATACATTGATAAAGGCTTTCGGCATAAACCGGTCTGTGGACTGTGGTTTGACTTTATTAAAGTCTATTCCTCTCCCACCAAGTGCTGACTGATTTTTTGGAGGTCCACAAAGGAGTATCCCAGCCTTGCAAGGCTACAAAATGAACGTGTGAGAACCAAAGGAGGAGGAGTGTCTATCTTTATCAAAGATAAATGGGTCCACTTCTTTAACTCAAAATACTGAAATCTCGTATTGAGAATGTCGAAAGTGCAGTTTTTCAAAACTGCATTTTTTCAAATCTTAGTTTTTTGAAGTTTTAGTTGTTGTATGGTGTGTGTTATGTAGTGTGCTGTCCCTTTAATGCTTCGTTGTTTCCATGTTCTACTCGTGTCAGCTGATTTGTGTTTATTAATGAAGATTCATGTAAGTTTGTATGTTGTTAGGGTTTTGGATAGGATTTTGGTTTGATTTAGTTTTTGAAATCCCAGGTTGTGTTTTAAATGGTCTAAAACATGAGTTAGCAACTCCATTAGGTACTGTCTTTAACCACCAGCAACTATCATCCCTCTTCATAAAGGGGGTGCAGCAACAGACCCTGGGAAGTATAGGCCCATAAGATTAACCATCCTTATCTGTAAGGCCATGGATTGACTCATCATGAACCTTATAAATAAGGATATAGATGATCTCTAAACCTTTGATCCAACACAGTTTGGTTTTGTCAAAGGCAGAGTATACCTGTTAAACCTGGCAGACTTCTTTGAAAACTTCACCAGAGCCATAGACAAATCTGTGCATAGAACCGACCTTACTTAGATGAGGCCTTCAACACAATCTCACATTTGGGCATCATTGATAAACTGTCCCATTTGAATATCAACCCTTATGTCAGCAAGTAGGTTGCTAACTGGCTCACCGACAAATCACAGTCAGTCAAAGTTGGGGACTTTACCTCAACCAGCAGACTTATCACCAGTGGGGTTCCACAGGGATCAGTGCTAGGCCCCATATTATTTGCAATATACTTCTCAATAGTTCAGGCCAAAACAGAGGGGCTGTGGCTGACTAAGTTTTCTGATGACTGCAAATTGGGTGCAATCATTGAATCTCCAAAAGATGTCAATATACTTCAATAGGAACATACGCAACCAATGACTGGAGCCATGGACCAAACTCAGTGCTAAAAATGCATTATCATCCCCTTTGGTAAAAATGACATCACTGCAGACTGTCATATAAATAATAATACCTAAGTATCAACTCAGTAGTGAGAGACTTGGGAACGCAAGTTGACTGTAGCCTAAACTTTGGCCACTATGTGTCTACTGTGGTAATGAAGGCATTCTATGTCACACACCTCATTAGCGAAGGTATTGCCTCAAGATTGAAAGAGTTCATAGCTCCCCTATACTCAGCCCTCATCAGGCCAGTAATTGAGTACAGTCCTTCCTTTGCTATATACCTTACCAGGTACCTGCAGCAACGTGAGACACCTCAGAGATTTCTAACCAAGGAAATTCAGTCTTCAGCATGTCATACGTTGACAAACTGAAGTCATTGTCACTGTATTCAGTAACATACAGACTACTTAGACGACGCTTGTGTCTGGCCTACAGAGCATCTCAGATCCAACCTAATGGAAATGCTGCACGTCTGCCAGTCAAATGGGACAAGGGTCACCTGCTCCAGGGACCTTAACCTGGCTTACAACATAAATAGGTCCTGCTGAAGAGACAGATATGTCTCTCAGAGGCTGCCACTCCTCTAGAATAGGCTACCAGTTCACATCAAACAGAGCCCCTCTATGATCCTGTTTAAGTGTAGCCCTGATGAGTGGGTGGAAAACCATAAATTCCTGTTGGTGATTTCACCTATGAACCTCCTAGATATGGGCAGCTATTGCTAAGATCTCCAGTTTAGGAAAGATAATTTATATTGGGTACACACAGCTAGGCATGTAAAGAACTTTGGGGTCAGTTGCCTAGTAACCACCTATGATTCTATATATCTTTATATATATATATTTGTGTGTGTGTGTGTGTGTCTGTATATATATATATATATATATATATATATATATATATATATGTGTGTGTGTGTGTGTGTGTCAAAATCCAAGAAAAGGCAAAATATAAACCAGCAGACTGGAAAGAAATGCACAGGGCACAGTAGAGTAACAATAAAATAGCATTTTACTCAACCATTTAGTGCTTTTGTCCAGGGTACCATGGACTTCATTAGAATACAGTTCACATAATGCACTTGGTTTAACTGCACTGCAAATCCCTACCATTTTTTATTAATCAATCAACAAAAATAATTAAAATAATTAAAACACTTGCTTCAAAATGCACCTTTTGCTAAAAATGATTGTAAACTAAAACTTAAAAACCTCAGAAAAATAATTATAATAGAAAACTGATGAAACAGTATATTTGTAAAACTGAATTATAAAGTTTGACTAAAAATAAATATACTTACTAATGTCAACCTAACCCAACACTTAAAAATAATATACAATGAAATAGTTTGAAATCACATGAATAATCAGTCCTGTTGCTATGTAATATACTAAAATAATGTAAACATAGGTATTACAGGAAAAAAGCAGCTTTTTATTTTAATAAGCTGCTAATTCATACTGTCTTATTGAGACCAGAACTTGTAGTGGCATTTGTTTTTAACTGCCATTTTAACTCTTGAAATTTTAGTAAGTCTAATAAGACTTCCTTTGGTCTGTTTCTTTATCCTAATTCTACATGTTCTTTCACAATAAACTCAGGGCCGGCCCATGCTATAGGACTGCAGCCCCCCCACCTATAGAAAGAAAGAAAACAAAACAAATTGCGAAGTGCAGGAACTCTGTGCATGCGTGCTTGGAGTTCCTGGAACTCACAGAACTCCAGATTGCTGTGTCAGCAGTCCGGATAGGGGGAAAGGCATCTCTGCCCTGCAGATGCCCTGAAGTCTGTGTGGTGATGACCGCATAGAATGGAAGAACTCCAGCCTGCAATGTCTGCAGGCTGGAGCCTACTGTCATGGGGAAAGGGAAACCAGCCATTAGCTTGCACGGGATGGGACTGGAACAGACTAAGAACACTGAATTCAGATTGTGTGTGTGTGTGTGTGTGTGTGTGTGTATGTGTCTGTGTGTGTCTGTGTCTGTATGTGTGTCTGTGTGTGCGCATCTGTGTACATCCCCAGTTGCTATATACTGGTGGGTAGAGAATACCTCACTCTTGAACCCTGTATCTTGGGTGCAGGTGGCAAGGGCTTTTCCCTACCGACCACCATTTGTAAAACATTTGCAGATTTTTGCCTCCTATTTTTTTCTGTTCTGTTCCTTATAAAATCTGTGGTTTCTGTATTTTTGTTTCCTTACACAGGTAGTAGTTCAGTGGTGCAGTTGTAGGATTGTTGCCTGCCAGCTACAGGTTCTTTGGTTTGATTCTTGGCTGGAGTGCCTTCTTTGTGGAGTCTGCATATCCTCCCATCTTACAAAGACATGTGTCTGGATTGTTTCTCCTTGGGCCTCTGCTGAAAATTGGCTTTTGTTCCAAGTCAGACTTTCCTGGTTAACAAATGTTGAATAAATAAAAATAACAGACATTTGAATTTCAGACTTCATATTCTTCAGAAAGCACATGGTAACACAAAACCCTTTATTCTAGCAATTTTCTAAGTTTATAAGATGGATATTTGAAATTTGTTCCTATTTTTGGGACTGTATTCCCCTATTATTGGCTTTGTCCAGGTTTTTTGTGCTAAGGTTGAGAGCTATGTGAGAACTTAATTCACTGAATATGTTTGGGGGCTGTATTGCCCCATTATTGGCTTTGTTCAGGTATTTTGTGCTAAGAGGTTGACAGCTGTGGTGAGAACTGAATTCACTAAATGGTAGTTATTTAAGTTTCAGTCTTCTTCTCTTTTACAAAACAACTGATTTGGCATAGTAGTATGTTGCTCTGACTGTTTTGCACAGGGTCCTGGGTTCAATACTTGGCAGTGAAATATATGGTGGTAACACAGCATTTTATTCTAGCAACTTTCCAGCATTATACAAGTAATGTTTAAAATGTGTCCCTGGTTTTGGGGCTTTTGTCCCCCCCCCCAATAAATTTTGGCTTTTTCCAGATTTCTTGTGCTGCAAAGTTCATAGATACAGCTGAGAGTCGAGTAGATTTTACAAGGAGCTGAGAGCTGCAGGGGAAGAAAAGTTTAGTGCTGCTTATGCTGAGTCTGCTTGCATTGTTAATAGCACAACACATAGTGTACTTGCTTTTGATGCAGAAGGCTGTGGGTTCTACTCCCACAGTAGATTGATTGAATGCTGATACTGTACTGTGTTGTAAAGGGGGTGGATGCTGCATTCCTTTTTGGTGAAGATACCTAGTAGCTATGAACCTGTTATCAGCTTCCCATCCATTCCCTATTGCAATATTGCTAGCTTATCATTTTCTTAATGCAACATAGGCAATTTATTCCTCAAGGGCAACAGGCACTTTATTTGTAGATGAAACAATAAAATATAAAGTTGTTTACTAGCAGCAACCTCTTCATTAGTTACAGATTTCTTTAATGTGGAATTATTTAGGTGACTTTTACTTTTTCAGAGATTGTGCACATTTACTGATACTGGTGGATTGCAGAAGTTTGAGAAGACATTTATGATGGAAATGTTCTGAATTGGGCAGTTTTGTCATTATTGGTGCATGCATTTTGTTTCATTGTTTACTGGAAAAATGTTCAAAACAAATTTAAAACGCCCTCTAACAACTGTACTGTATTGTACAAGGAATATAATTTAATACAATCAGGAAGGTGTATCAAAGGGTCTATATTAAATTATCGACAGCTCACAATGTCGACTCTGAAATGTTCGACACCAAAATGTTGAACTACGAAAATAGCGAACAACCATATAACCGATTTCTTTCCAATGGAAAGGAATCTGTTGGCCGTTCCCTGACACCTGTCCTTTCCCTGAGTGTAGTATGGTCTCGGAGTTAGAATATTTATTTAGGAGGGGTTTGCAGGGCACAGCCCTTCACGTTGGGGGTGAAGCCCCCACTTAAATATATTTGTTTATGTGTGCTGTTGTTGTTTGGCAAACCGTTTTCTTTCCATTGGACATTCAGGAACTGCCATGGAGTCACCAAATAAATATAAGTACTCTCAAAGGTTAAAATATTCACAATGAAAAGTTTAAATATATTTAGTACTAAACAATAAAAGTACATGAAAATACTAAATATCTGTTTACAATAAACACCAGAGTTTCAGCACATGAAATATTAAAAATAACACTAATGGAAAGATTCACATAAATACCAAAAAACAGTGCTTAATTAATCTCACTATGCTTTCCTGACTGATCTAAAGAATTAATGTCCCCTAGAACAAGGCAAGATGACATGAGTGAGTCCTTCTTTCTTCTCAGGTTTCACAATCAGACTGCCCTGAGACTTGTGTCTCATCTAGTATTAAAACATCATTTCAGTGCTGGATTAGAGAATGACTTCACATACATCTGGTCATCTGATTTCTTGTTCCCACACTACCTTCTTTACTAGAAACTGAACATATATGTGTCATAATGAACACATATAGAGCTTTGCTAAGATGTGTTACAGCATATGGAAGTTATGCAACTATTTCAAAAACTTCTACCCTCTCAGGGTATCAATTAGTTCATCCCTAAGGACAATAGAATAGAATTTTTTAGGTTCATAGGTTCATAGGTTGGTACTAGGCTATCAGCCCTAGGGCCTATACAAGCCTAGCCTTAACAATTCCCTGGCTATTTCTTTCCACATTATTTACTTTCCTGGACCCCTGTCTAGCAGGGCAACTGACGTGATCCCTGGGGTGAATTTCCTTTCTCCCATCCAAATGTCAAGGTTCCTCTTGAAGAGGTCCAAAGAGGCACTCTGCTTGACATGTATGGGCAATCTATTCCAGAGTCTGGGGAGTCTCTGGGTCAGGAACCTATCCCTCCAGCATGTTTTGTTTATTGTGATGACAAGGTTTAGATCCCTGGAGCGTGTAGCTCTGAGGGATTGGGATTTCTTTAAGTGTAGCATGTCCAACAGCTCTGGGTTTGACATGGCCTTGTATGTTAAGCAGAGATCGCCTCTGAGTAGACGATATGCGACAGAGTATAGCTGGAGTTTTTAAGGCGGTCAGCGTAGGGCATCTGCTTTAGGCCTGTGATTCTTTCAGTGAGGTATTTCTGAGGCCTTTCCAGTTGTTGCAGATGTCTTGAGAGGTACATACCAAATGGGGCATTGTATTCTATAATGGGTCTAATGAGGGATGAGTACAGTGGGACAATGACCTCCTTTTTCTGGATGAAAAGCCCTTCGTGATGAGGTGTGCCACATAGAAGGATTTCCTGACTGTTGTGGTGATGTGGTTATCGAAGGTGAGACCACTGTCCACCTGTGTCCCTAAGTCTCTTATCACACTTTCTGTGTTTAGTGTACTGCCACCTATATGGTAATTCATGGATACATGTTTTTTCCCAAAGGGGATAACAATACATTTCTTGGCATTGAGCTTGAGCCCATGGCTCTGGCACCAAGCATCTGTTTCTGTAAGGCCCTTTTGTAGAGTATCCACATCATTTGGGGATTCAATAATGGCTCCCAGTTTGCAGTCATCTGCAAACTTTGTTAGCCAGAGTCCCTTAGTGTTGACCTGTACTTCAGAGAAGTAGATGCCAAACAAGAGCGGCCCCAGGACTGAACCCTGAGGTACTCCACTTGTCACTTGTCTGGAGCTTTATTTGGAGTCGGCTACTTTTACAGTGTGGGTTCTATCAGTAAGCCATTTAGCAACCCATTGGGTGACATAGGGATTAATACCCAACTTAGTAAGTTTATCTATGATTCCAGAGTGGGGGATGGTGTCAAAGGCCTTGGCAAGGTCTAGATAGGCTGTGTGGACCACCTTACCCTTGTCCATGGCTCTGGAGACTGATTCAAAGAAGTCAATCAGGTTCAGGAGACAAGATCGGCCCTTCACAAACCCAAACTGGGTGGGGTCCAGTGTTTGAAGGTTGCCAATGTCTTTGTTTATAAGTTCCAAGATAATACGCTCCATGGCCTTGCAGATAAGGCTTGTCAGACTGATGGGATGGTAGTTTCCGGGATCCAAGGTGGATCCCCCTTGTGGATTGGGATAACTGTAGCTCTGCGCCACTCAGTGGGCACGAAACCTGAGGTGAGGCTATGATTAAACATGACACTTAGGTGAGGTGCCAGTTCATATTGTAGTTCATGTAGTACACAGCCCGGGATGTCATCTGGTCCCATGGATGCTGTATTCTTGGCTTTAGAGAGTGTGTTTTGTACCTGTGTGGCCATTATTACTGGAATTTGGCAATCTTCTATTCCTGTTTCCTGGTTTCCACAGACATTTTGTCTATGGTTGCAGTCATAACTTTAAGATACAATCTTTATGGCTTAAACCAGATAATTTAATTTCAGACTGTTTTTAAAAGTTAGCTGGAGTGAGATTAACCTCTTTTCTTCCAGTATCCTCTTTTGCAATATATTAATTGTAACATTTACAATACAGTGTGACATACAGGTGTATTTCTTTTCTGTCCAGCAGGACCTACTTCTGGTACATTTTTAACACAATCTGCTTTACAAATACATTTTCAATATGAGCACCTGTCCAAATAAGTTTGATATACAGATGACACATACAGTAATTCTTTACAAAACTCCAGCTAGCTATGCTGGCATGTGCTAGACATCCACTGCCCTACTTCTCATAGCATAGCTGACAATACCTCACATTGTCACAATATGTGTGTATAGATGCATTAGCATCCCTTTTGGTAAAAACTCTGTACCCATGAAATACCATATAGGCAGTAGTCTACTTAACACCGAAAGTGTGATAAGAGACCTTGGGACACAGGTGGACAGTCATCTCTCCTTTGATAATCACATGACCACAGTAGTCAGAAAAATCCGTCTACGTGGCACACCACATCACAAAAGGTTTCTCAGCCAGGAAAAAAGAGGTCATTATTTCCCTCTACTCATCACTCATTAGACCCATTATAGAATACAGTGCCCCTTTTAGTATGTACCTCACAAGAAATCTACAACAACTGGAAAGGCCACAGAAATACCTCACAAAGAGGATTACCAACCTCAAGCAGATGCCCTACACAGATCGTTTCAAAAAACTCCAGCTTTACTCCATCGCATATTGCCTACTCAGAGATGATCTCTGCCTAGCATACAAAGCTATGTCAAACCCAGAGCTGTTGAACATGCTCCACGTAAAGAAATCCCAATCCCTCCGAGCTACACCCTCTAGGGACCTAAACCTTGTCACAACAATAAACAGTACATGCTGGAGGGATAGATTCCTGTCCCAGAGACTTCCCATATTCTGGAACAAACTACCTATCTATATCAAACAAAGCTCCTCATTAGCGCTCTTCAAGAAAAATCTTGATGATTGGATGGGAGATAGTAAATTCACCCCAGGGATCACTTCTGTGGCTCTACTCGACAGGGGCACAGGAAAATAATTTTCTTGGGTGGCGAAAACCAGGGTACCTTTTTGGCTAGGCTTATATAGGCCCTAAGGCCAATAGCCTAGTACCTACCCATGAACCTATATATATATATATATATATATATCTATATATATATATATATATATATATATATATATATATATATATATATATGTATATATTGTTTGCTTTAGTGAAATTAGCTAAGTCATCTGGTTATTCTATTTGTAAGTGCATATAGGAAGTGTGGACAGTGCAATTCTGAGTGGTTTTACTGTACCACTAACTGCTACTCCTCATCTTGTTTAAATTAACTAATTCTTTAATAATCTAATCTATACACCTGATTTTTTTTTCAATAATCATTTTTTATTATTTTTCACAACCATATTACAAATTCACACATTATATACAATATATACAAAATGCTTCCATTGGTTAATTTCACATATATATCAACCTCATGTATTGATCAAAGGTACAGCACTAACAATCAAAAGGAAAATAATAAAAAAAAAAAAATCCAACATTAACAAATCCAAGCCAACAATCTGTCTTTTCTGTACATTTTCTATCTAATCTAAGGTTGATTTAGACTATATTCTGGTTCCCGAGAAAAAGTAGATAGTAACCTCTTAAGCCAAAATAATATTAAAAATTTGCTCCCAGATTTTTATGTTGTTGATATTTTTCTTGTGATCACTAATTAACAGTTCATGCGCTAAGATGTGTTTTATTGCCAACAATCTGGGCTGGGTTCAACCAATTTGTGGCTATATATAATTTCATTAATAGGCAAATATTCATAATTACAATCGTTTTTGATTTATTTAGATTCTCCGGGGGAATAAGAAGAATCATAAACTCCCAAGAGAGTGTTGAATTTTGGTAACCCATTTTTTGTAACTGCAATTTTAATGAATTCCACAATTTATAAATGCACTTACAACTCCAGAACATGTGAAGCAAATCTGCTGTCTGATCAAAGCAATGTGGGCATATGGGTGAATTCTTCGCATCAAATTTGTGCAAAGTGAGACGAGTATAGTATGCATTGTTAAATATCATCAGCTGCGTAAATACCAATTTCTGAAGGGATACGGACTTTAATGTTAATTTAAATGCCTCCAATATCTTATTGTCGTCTGGCAATATCAATTTCTCTCTCCAGTAACTCGATAAAAGAATATAATTATTATACTTCCTCTCTTTTATCAATTTATATGCTGCGGTTATATATTTTCTATCCTGCAACAGCGCTTCCCATAGATTACAAGAAATGATTAAATCTTCCGCTTTCATTTCAAAGTTGTTAAAATAGTTTATAACCAAGTCTTTTAGCTGTCTTACTATAATTAAATAGGAAATAGGAGTTCTATTTCTTTTAAAATATCATGTACTGGTACTCCTAGAAAAGGATACAAATCGAGTACAGTTAACTCCATGATTAAAGGGAATTTCTTTAGATCAATCAATTGACCACCAATTGTTAAATTTGGGTTCCTATGAAACGGTTGGAAAACCATCATATATTTTAGTAAATTTAAGGAAGCGAAAAGAGTTTGAATTGCCGTTACATAACTTTTGATGTGCTCCATTAGCTTATATTTACTCATTGTCCAATTATTAAAAAGGGTAATGCTTTAGCGTTGACTCCCACTTCATTTATATGCTTGTATCGTTAAGAGCACCCATTTGGGTGTCCATTTTCTATTATCACTATCAGTAAGATGTCTTTAAAATCCTATTGGCCTGAATCACTAAATAGTACATTTCAAATTGGTAATTCCAGCCCCCCCTTATTTTTTGGAGCCATCAATTTTTCATATGAAATTCTCGTCTTCCTAGGTTCCCAAAGAAATCTTCCCAATCTTATGTGAAGCTGTTTGAAGAATGTTTTGGTAATTCTGAGTTGTGCAGCTCTAAAATATATAACATTCTAGGAAGAACATTCATTCTTATGATAGCTGCTCTTGCCATCATCGGTAACTTCAATCTACTCCATCTTTCAAGATCCAATGTTATTTGATCTGTAGTTGACTTTACATTGTTAATAAAAAAATCTCTATTTTCAGTTGAAAAGACAATTCCCAGATATTTTATCTTTTCTTCCGTCAATACTTGTCCTATTAATGGTAGCATTGAAAAAGGTGTGGGTGTCTTTAATGGGAATATTTTAGATTTTTTAAAATTTAGCTTGTAATTGGAAATTCTCTCAAAGATTTCTATTGCAGCTAATATTTTTTCAGTATCAGAAACAGGTGTGATACAATATATGTTTAAATCATCTGCATAGGCAGCCATCCTAACCTTTATTCCATACAGTACAGGAGAATTATAAAAAACATTTTGCTTAAGGTGTAAAAATAAAGGCTCCAAGTAAAGATTAAATAAGATGGGAGATAATGGGCAGCCTTGTCGGGTACCATTTATGATTTTTATCCTATTCGAGCATTCGTGATTTATAAATAAATTTGTGTATGCATTTCTATATAGTATCCTTAACATTGAGATAAACTCCTGCGGTATATTAAAATGAGGTAATGTATCAAATAAATAATCCAAATTAACCCTATCAAATGCTTTCTGAGCATCAATAATTAGGCATACAAATTCAGGTTTTTATATTTTGCATAAGAGATTAAGGTATGGAGTGTTAAGGTATTATCCGTGGTCTGCCTCCCATCCATAAACCCCGCCTGTTCCTCTGATATTATTGGGTTTATTACCTTTTCAGCCTACTCGCCAGAATGGATGTCATGATTTTCATGTCCATATTCAAAAGTGATATAGGCCTGTAATTATCAGGATTTTTGGAATCACCTTTCTCTTTTAATATCAGAACTGTCCTTGAGGCATTAAAATGAGGATCATTAATTCTATTTAGAGTGATATAATTAAAAGTCTGTGACAATACACTGCTCAAAATCTCACTAAAAGATTTGTAGAATTCCGAGGTCAAACCATCTGGGCCTGGGGCTTTGTGAGGCTTCAGTTTCTTGATTGTTTCGGACACCTCCTCAACTGTAATCGGTTTGATTAAATCTCTATGAAATTCCTTGTCAATATTAGGGAAAGTGATTCTCTGTAAAAATCTTTTCTGTCTTTATCTTGCAAGAGTGTCTGCTTCTCACCATAAATCTGATTAAAAATTTTTTCAAAGATCTTCATGATATCTGCCTTGTCAGTATATGTAGTATTGTTATAGTGTATTTCAGTAATTAATCGTGTTGATTTCATCTGGTTAATAATACGAGCTAATGCTTTCGAGGGGTTTGAATATGATTTGCATATTTAACTAAATTTCTTTGTTCATAAAGTGACAAATTTCTATTATGAAGTAAAAATAGTTCTTTTGACATCTTAATAGCTCAGTTTCTATCTGTTCATTATAGTTCCTCATCAAATCTTGGTCCAGTAATTGAATTTTAGTTTCTAAATCCAATTGAGTCTTCTTTTGTAATTTTTATAATATGTAGCTTTTTGTATAAATAGTCCTCTTAGCTGCTTTTAGTTGTAGCCCATTCTATATCTATTGGGTATCTATTTTGGGAAATATTATTTAATGACTGTTTAAGTATCTCCTTGACTTCCATTAATATATCTTCCTTGGTTAGTAAATATGGGTTCAAGGACCAATTATACCCTCGAAGCCTCTTAGTATCCATATTACTACTGTTTAAGGTTAAAGTTATCTTTGAATGGTCTGAGAGTTGTCTGACTTGATTAGAAACACTAGGGTCAGCTGAGATCAACACCTCTGAAATTAAGAAAAAGTCAATTCTCGACCACATTTTATGGCAGGTTGAATAATAAGTAAAATTCTCTGCTTTCCTTGTGAGTGTATGTGTTTAAAAGGGTCATAGAGTTTGAAATCCATTTTCAATTCTTTCAATGCTACCATTGCCTGTTTATTGAACGCTGAAGAAGCACCCAACCTGTCTAATTTAGGATCTTGATAAGAGTTCCAGTCACCTCCCAACACTATATAGCAATTATTGTATGACTGTAAAATGGAATAGATTGAAGCTATGAAATGATGCTGATTAACATTAGGGGCATATACACATATTAGTACTATAGGTTTATCATAACATTTGGATGTGAGAAGGACCAAACACCATCTACCCTCCTGATCCATTTTCACATCCCTAATATCTCCCTGAAAGTGATTCTTAACTAAAATTGCCACCCCTGCACTATTTGTTGTTCCTTCCGCGTCACAATCTTCCTAACCCATTTCTTATCCTTCACTGACTCCCACTGATCATTAGTCATATGTGTTTCTTGTAATAAAATACAACATGCCGATGATTTGAGAAACAAATGAAAAAGCAGCTTTCTTTTTTCATGTTCTGGAGTCCTTTGACATTCCAAGATTCTATTATCCACATTTAACGTTCATTAGAAATATAACTCGATATCTAATCTCTTTGAGCAACCTTAGAATAACATAAGTTGGCATATCATCAATTGTATGGAAGCAAAACTGCCATCCTATCCCTACCCAGTGCCTACCCACTATTCCTCTGGACCAGGATGAACATAGGTTTTACATTACTGGAAACCATCTGAGTAACTAATCTACTAATTCTATTATTTAACAATGAAACCCCATGCAAAAAACCTACAACAACTACTTCTACATCTACAAAGCCTAATTCTGACCTTCCCTACTAAACACTACTTATAGGTAACTACAGCTCTGTACATATTTATGGATATACAAATAAACTAATTGTACCCTGAGATTCTAATGTACTTCAATTCACTTCAGCTTTATATTCAGCAATAGCAAATAACATTCTAATTTGTTGTTCTATACAGTATTAAATATTAGTTGACATAGAAAGCAGACAGTTATTTAACATTTCCCAACATCCTGTATCTACTGAATAAAATGATCTAACGACTTTAATCTGCTTTGTTCTTCCCCTACAACTTACCTACTAACATATTAATATTGAAACTCAATGCAGTTCAAAATAAAACTATAATGGCACTTTCATTTGTAATAACCATATGTGAATAAGAGAGGAACCAAGGGGTTAAAATAAAAAAGAGGAAAAAAAAGCATGAAGGGAGCTCAGCAAAAGGAGAAGAAATAAGAAAAAATGCCTTAAATTACACATAAAAAAATAACTTCTTTTATGTTCTTTTATTATTATATGCACATTGTTTAAATCTGATCAACTAACCATTTTTACATCATTTATCAGTTAGAAATAATACCACCTATCTACAGGAATAAAGGAAAGGAGTAAAGAGAAGGGAGATATAGGAAAAAAAAGAGAAAACAAATATAAAAAAAAAAAAACTACAGTACCTTATTCTGCCACTACACATAACCATCTCCTTTTTTAATACACAATGCATTTCCACAGCGTTTACCTGCATCACTTTGACTTCACACACTATCTTACAGTCCTTTTCCTACAAAATAAGTCCAAACAGGTTTCTTTTTACTTCGCCAGCAGTTCCTCTTTCTTCTCAGCTATTTAAACTGTAAAGGCAGTTCAATCAACTGGAACTCCGAGATAAGATAAGAAAATAAAATTCCAGGCCTGCTACAAGAAACAGAACAGACAAAGGATTTTAAAGCCTCAGATTGTCGTAAATGAAACATCCCATTCTCCCTGGTGCTGCAGAAAGCCAAAATGGACTGTTCACATTTCTGAAGATGGGAGAGCCTTAAAAATCTTCAGAAAAGTAGGTCTTGCTTCTTTCCTTGTGCTTACAGAGTATTTAATGCCATCCGCAGTAAAAATTAGGTTATTAGGATATTTCATTTGAAATCTGATATTTTTGTCAATCAGAAACTTACAATATGGAGCCAGCATTTGTCTAGATTGCCTTATTTGTGTTGGTAAATCCTGTGCTATAGAAATTTTATTATTTTGCCACATTATAGATCCACCAGATTTTTAATAGTTAACAGTACTTTGCTCACATCTTGGTAGTTCAATATTTTAACATAAACAGGTCTGGGTATATTTGAAGCTTGAGATTCTCTGTATGCTCTATGCGCCCTTTCTATGACCATCTGCTTAACAACCTCAGAGTCCTTGAGCAGTATTTGAATATTTGTGTAATAGAAGTGATCAGGTCATTATATTGAATAGATTCTGGGATCCCTCTAATGATTATATTGTTACGTCTGGATCTTGCTTCCAAGTCCAGAATTGTATTTTGCATCATTTGAATGTCAGTTCCATGTGTCTCTGTTCTTTTAGTGAGCATTAATATATTGTCTTCATTGGTAGCAATTCTAGTTTCTGCTTTCTCCATTCTTTCGAGAATCCGATTACGTGTCACTAAATGAAAGTGTTTGAGATGTTAGCTCTTTTAAGGCATCCTGTATAGGTAGCAATGCTGATTTGATTTCTTCCATTGTGACCTGTTGATCAGATTTTGTTGATGGCCCTGTTTTTGCAGTCTCTTGCTGCTTGATAGTTTTCTGTCTCTTGATTAAAGATTCTTTCTCCAGTGATTGCAAAGCTGACAGTTTGGTTTTGGAAGTTGTAGTTTCCATATTTTTGTCCTCCTTTGACATTTCGAAATTCTGCACAAAGATTTATTTCCCAAAGAAAAGTTACAAAAGTGAGATCAATCAGTCCTTTGTTTGGTGCTCTGTTCAGAGTCAACCTGACAATCAGATCCAATCCTGCTATTACCAAGTATTTTTTTTCGATTTTTCTTTCTCAGAACCAAAAGTGACTTCTGGTCAATTAGTAATAACTGCCAATTAGTTTGTTTACACTAAGTATAACTCCACAAGGTTGATTTTTTTCTCAGGTATTTGAAGAGCTGAAGTACTGCAGTGCTTATAGAACGGCAGCCATCTTTGTTCCCCCTATACACCTGATTTTAACTGTGAGTGCAACTCTAAACATTGGTAATGCTTAATAGCATCTGAAGAGAGAAGATATCAGATTGTTACCTCTACTCTGCTTATTTTATCATCTCAAAAGTATTATTGTTGTTTAGTTTGTAGCTCGTAAGAGTTATCATGGTTATTTTTTGGTATGAAAATGCTTTTCTTGTTTTAAATACTTGTGATATAAGCCAATAATAATTTAGGTATATTATGATTTAATATCTTACGCCATTAGGCAATAGCTCACAGTAATACTGCATATTTTTTATACTTTCTGTGGAAGGGTACATAGACAATCAAGTTAATGCATTTCTTATATTATTGTGGCTTCCATATCTGTATACTATTTAACTGATTTCTAACTATTAAGCTAATATTAGTTTATCATTTTAAGTGCTAACCCAGCATAAGTTAATCTAACTGCATCAACTCAATGGTCTTAATATTTTGCCTTGGTCTGAAAGATAATCATCCTGTTATATGTGACTGTTAGTCTGACCATTCTGTCATGGTTCCTAAACTGAAGCTTAGACTTGTTTTTCTGTTTTCCTATTTCTCTACTCAAACATTTTTTTTCTTCCTATTAGAGTCCCTAACCTGCTTTATTCTGATTCCTACCCCTACGAATTGGCTACCTGAATGATCCCTCAGAACAAATAATGATCATGACAGTTCAACACTTATAATATTTTAAAGAAAAAAAAGTTGCCAGCAAAGCATGTCTTACAATTACACTAGAAAGTCTTGTCTAAACTGAATCTCTTTATTTAAATATCATACTGCAGGTGTGCACTTTACTGGACCCACTCACTGCCCCACAGTCTAATTCTGTGTCCTCCAATAAGTGTTATGCAAATAGTAGAACAAACTATTAAGAAATTGATCTTTTCCAAACAAAGTGTGTATACTAAGCATAACAGATAATTTTGCCTAACCCACTCTTATATGACCCTATTCTCCTGCAGTCTGAGAGACCTGCTTCTTGGAAAAAGAGCTGTACTGTACTGTACTGTATGTATGTAACTGGAAGCTGCAACAACTGATTGTTTATGGCTGCGCTGTCTAGTCCACGTCATGGTTCAACCCACTATGCTTGGGGTCACTCTGCTCCCCTACCGTACCCCCAAATCCCACACAGCCCTACTACACCTAAACTTATACACCTTAACCACACCCCCTTTTCCCAACCAACCAATCACTACTACATTACATCATCCCTCCCACTGACCCGCCCCTCCAGACCACTCTCTAACAATCACCACCTGTATCACAGTCACCTAGCCTAACATAACTAACTACTACCCAATTACATCCCCTTAAAGATGCTACTTCTACATATTTCTCTTTTTATCTTACACTATGATGTCATACCACTTCCTATCACACACATAAATTTAAGCACAGATTTTCCAGCTATCTCCACCTCACTCCTCCACACACAACCCACATAAACATTAGCATAGCACCGCAACTCTTTAATACCTCTAAGACAGAACTGTTTAAATATGCGCAACCACATCAACAGTCCTTCTATAAGTACCCAAAGCACACACAAAAACTCTTACACACATTGCTACACAGAACACCACAATCAAAGCTAAGTGGTGACATCTACCCTAATCTAAGCCCCAGTCACTCACATCAAACACCTCAAAACACACACACTACTAAATCCAACATCATCAATAACCTACTATGAAACAGCTCAGACATACTACTCATCAACATTAATCTGAGAAGTCTCTTAAACAAAATACACAGATTCCTTGCATCTCTCTCCCTCTGTTCTCCAGATATAGCAGTATTGACAGGTACCTGGCTAAAACCCTACACAAATAAGAATGAAACAGTGACTCCAAGCTGTAACATCCATAGACTTGATAGACTGCAGAAATGTGGAGGTCCAAAATACACTAAAATTAACATGCCTAGACTTAAAACCACCAGGCCTCAACAACACTGAAATATTGTTATCCAGTCTCAGAATTAACCACAATAAATATGTCATCATAATAGCCATCTATATCCCTCACCTGGCAATGACCGAGTCATTATTGAAAACCTTCTCCACTGGCCATCCTTTACATTCAACCACGAGACCATACTAATGGGAGACTTCAACATGGACTGGCTCACCTGCTCTTCTGACAACCCTTTTAACTTTGTAAACCTCCACACCTTTACCCAGACTATTCAATCAACAACCAGGATAGATAAGCACAGCAAAAGGCAGTCTATACTTGACTATACCTTAAATAATAAGCCCTCACTGATCTATGACTCTGGCTTCCTCCCAGACAGCCTTCATGATCATCTTCCCACCTATCCACTCACATATTGATTAAACCTCAAAAAAGATCACATATACTAACAGATTAAAAAAACATGCATTTCACCCGATATCTTTCAACTACTATTACAACAATGCGAGTGGCCCCACTAAAAAAAATCTACAGTTAGACTGTGCCATCCGGTACCCTAAACAAACAAGCACCTTTCAAAAAAATGTGGGTTAAACCAAAATACGTAGCATGGCCAACAAAAGACACCAAACAGCTACTAAAACAGAGCGACAAGGCCTGGTCGCGGTATCAGAGCAACAAAAGGCAAACTATCCTTGTAAATTACCAGTAACTAAGAAATAAATTCAAAAAACTTATCAAAGCTGATAAAAAAAAAATACTATTATACTACAATACAACACCACCACCATAACAATCCACAAAAATTCTGGGTTTCTATAAGACAGTTATTACAACCAGGCCAATCCAAAACTCGTACCCCTACCACTACTAATTCCAGAGAAAGCACACTAACCCAATTTAACACTTACTTTATCAACGCCATACTATCCCTAGTAAAAATAACAATAGTATGCCCCACTCTACTCCTGTAAAAATGGATACAACTCTGAACTCTTTCACCTTTCAACCTATCCAAACAAACACCATAAAAAAGTTAATAAACAAATTGAAGCCCACATCCCTCATGGCAAACCAACTCCCTACTGAATATCTTAAGCTAGCAGCAGACACTGTTGCGTACCCCATCTCTCTCTTAATCAACTGATCCATTAATGAACAATATATCCCTAAACTCTGGAAAATTTCTTGTGTCATCCCTTTGCAGAAAGGTGGCACCTCAACAGAACTATCAAACTATAGACCTGTCACCATTTTATCACCAGTTTTGCAAAATTCTGGAAAAATGTATACACTCTCAACTTATGGATTATCTTCTGCATAACAACATACTAACCATCTCCCAACATGGATTCCACCCTGGACACAGCACCTCACCCACCTTATTAAGTTTCAGAAATACAATAAACCAACTCAAAAACAATGGACAGCTTATTTCTTCTAACTTCCTTGATATGTCTAAAGCTTTTGATACCATTTCCCACCAAATTCTACTCAAAGAGCTCACATCCCTTAAAATAACTCAGACAGCTATATCATGGTTTCACAACTACATATCGGATCATCAGCAAGCTGTTAGGTGGAAAAATGACCTCTCTTCTCTATTAGCCATCACTGTTGGAGTCCCACAAGGCTCAATACTAGGACCACTTCTCTTCACTATATTTACCCACAAATTTTACACCACAACTAGCCTTGCTACCATAGTTCAATATGCTGATGATTCTTCTTTCATCTGTGCTGACTCTCACTTTCACAACCCCAAGATGCAACCCAAAAATCCTTCACAGCTATAGAATCCTATGTCTCTATCAGCTAATTCTCAGCCCAAACAAAACCAAATTAATGATCTTCTCCAACAACAAGGCAACTGACCACACTCCATTTTTCTCATTTACATCTCTAATAAAACCAAAATTGAACCTGTCTCTCACACCATACTACTAGGAGTCCCCATCGACAATAGAGTGAGATTTGACAAACATCTAGCACATGTCATCCAAAAAGCCCACTTAAAACTAGTCTTACTCTACAGAATGAAGGCATTCCTAACACCACCAGATAATCCATTGCAAGGAACAACCTCCTGTCCACCATACTCTGTGTATCCCTTATTCTCACTAATCTGAAAAAACAGACATCTAAACTAGAGAGCCTTTACAATGAAACAGTCAGATTCGCTGCAAACGTCACTTACAGATCCCACCACTGTGCTGCTCTCCATCAACTAAAATGGCTAGAGCTATCCTATCTACTATCACTCAATCAAATAACAACTGTCCATGCCATCATATACCAACCCGATAAATATTCAGCCCTACAAAATCTGGTACAACCCTACTCCAATAATAGAATGTTTAGATCATCTAACAAATTACTATTAAACATTTCTAAATCTAATAATGGCTTTAGTGACTCTCTGTACTCTACCAAAATATCCAAAATGTGGAATACCATCCCTCATCAGATCTTAAATACCACAAACCCATCCAAGTTTAAACACCTCATTAGAGAACAGCAAGCCAAAAGTGGCTCTGCCCTTGTATTGCACTAGGCTGACCATACCATAACCTCCATCCTCTATCTTGCACCTTAGTCTTCTCTGTCTTACACTGTGCATCTCCAATCATACCCCGCCCTTGCTCCCAACTATGGTGCACCTCTACTTATGCAAAATATCTCTATGTATAACAAATAGTTAATAATGCATATATTATATTAAGTGGTACAAAATTGTATTGCTCATGACCTTATACTTTGGTATACTTAAGTGCCTGGGCTACATTATTACTAGTCCACACATAATCTGTTTTTATTATTACTCTATGTACTAACTTGATGACTCATATGTTGATACTCAGTGTTACACTTTTTCTGCAAATTGTAATTGTATATGTATGTGTATATGTGCATGTGTGTATGAATAAAGATATATAAATGTATATATGTCTCTCTCTCTCTCACTTATATATATATATATATATATATATATATATATATATATATATGTAGTATGTATGTATATCTGTGTCTGTATGTGTGTGCATATATCTATATATCTATACATGTGTGTGTGTGTGTGTGTGTGTGTATATGGGTCTATATTAAAATCCCGAAAGGCTTTAACAGCGAATGTATGTATATCGACACATAAACGTTGATGTACATAAACAGCAAAACACGTACTCGGTGGAAATCAGAATGCAGAACGTGTTACATCAAGCAAGAGCACCTCACAGGTACGTTCACACAAACATACCAAACTGAAATTAACCCACTTTTGCAGTGGGGCAAGCCCCGCTGCACACCCCATGTGGGGGGCTGTGCCCCCCACACCACCCCTACTTAAATATACCAACTCCGAGACAGCACTATGTGGGTAAAAGGATATATTTCCTTATCCCCATGGTCACGCTGCTGGCTAAACAAACATGTTTGGTGTTGAGATTTTCGTCGATTACGTGTTTCGCTGTTTATGTACATCGACGTTTATGTGTCGATGTACATACATTCGCTGTTGGGGCCTTTCAGGATTTTAATATAGACCCTATATATATATATTTACCCGTGTGTGTGTGTGTGTGTGTGTGTACATATATGTATAAAAATGTGTATATATATATATATATATATATATATATATATATATATTTATATATATATATATATATATATATGTGTGTGTGTGTGTGTGTGTGTGTGTGTATCTATATCTATCTCTCTCTTCCTCTAATATATATGTACATATATTATACATAGATAAATAGATATGTGTGTGCATATATAACCAAACAAAAGCAGTCCACAGGTAAACGTATTGCCGTAGTAAAATATACCAAAACACAGTGAAACTGAATACTAATAGGCAAAGTGAAGCACATCGAGCATATAAAACCAAATCATACTTTATTCAGGTAAGCGCTTTCACCACATCAACGTGGCTTCTTCAGACCTTAATAGCACACACCAATAAAACATGCACTTATAAAACACTTCACGTTTAAAGCATCCAGTCATATGCATTATCCCCCTCCATGCATCAATTACATCATTCTCCATGTTCTTTTAAAGACATATTACACTTTGTTGAATGTATAACAAATATGCAGTCCCTACTATAGTTAATGCAAACTCATATGTGCACAAATCACCTAGGCAAACCCCTAGTTTGTAATACAGGCTTAATAGAATCCACTTCATTAAGTCCCGCTCCCTTATCAGCCCTAAGTTTCAAAATCCATCTTAGCTCGGCCTCTTCAGTTTTATTTTCAATATTCCCCCTTCTGGCCATTTCATATATAACTTCAATTACTCTAAATTTAAAATTATGTTCAGGTCTAGTGTTCAAAGCATACTTAGCTATAGCATTATTCCTATTTCCATTCTTAACACTGTTTAAGTGTTCTGTTACATGTTCTTTGAGAGTACGATCTGTCTTCCCTATATAGACCTTTGAGCAGCATATGCATCTCGCCATATAAACTGTGTGTTTAGTATTGTAATTGGTCCTAACATTAAACTTATACAACTTCCCAGTGTCCGGATGTAAAAAATCCAAGGATTCTGGGTCTATATATACACAGTATCTACATTTACCACATGGATGTGTCCCTTCGGGTCTACTTGAAAATGCAGACATGCCAAAACACCGACAATGAGAACACCGAGACCAGAACATCGACAACTGAAATGACCGACAGTTTAAAATCCCGATGCTGAGAACACCAACATGTTAAGGTAAGTGTGCGATAGTGACAGACTTTAGGGTTAGGGGTGGGTTTAAGTGAGTTAGGGTGCGGGTTAGGTGAGTGTGCGATAGTGACAGACCTTAGGGTTAGGATTTGGGTTAAGGTTAGTGCATTGATAGTTGTGTATGTAAGGTTTAGTGTAGGTTTGTAAGGTTTTTGGTGTGCTTGTGTTGTGTGTGTGTTTTTCGGAAAAGGTATTTGTTTTGTTGATTGTGGGGATTGTGGTTTGTCGGGCATGTGAAGTTTCGTGCTTTTAAACTGTCGGTCATCTCAGTTGTCGATCTTCAGGTCTCGGTGTTCTCGTCGTCGGTGTTTTGGCGTGTCGGTGTTTTCAAGTAGACCCATCCCTTTACGTGTCTTACTTACATCCTTACTCCTATCAGGAAACAAAATAGTTTCTTCATAGATTGACAATTCTTGTAACAGTAACTTGGGTTAGCACCCACTAATTTAGCAATCTTCTCATCTGTTAGAAGAATAGGCCAATTCCTCTCAACGACCTGCTTAATACTATTAACATTGCTAGTATAACACATAGTATACTTAACTTATCCACATCCCTCTTTCTTAAACTTAGTCACACCTGTTGACTGAGAAGTTTCACAAGTTTAATGTTAGGGCCAATTGCAATACTAACCACATAGTTTATATGGCGAGATGCATATGCTGCTCAAAGTTTTATATAGGGAAGACAGATCGTACTCTCAAAGAACGTGTGAGAGAACACTTATACAGTGTTAAGAATGGAAATAGGAATAATGCTATAGCTAAGTATGTTTTGAATACTAGACCTGAACATAATTTTAAATTTAGAGTAATTGAAGTTATATATGAAACGGCCAGAAGGGGGAATATTGAAAATAAAACTGAAGAGGCCGAGCTAAGATGGATTTTGAAACTTAGGGCTGATAAGGGAGCGGGACTTAATGAAGTGGTCTCCATTAAACCTGTATTAAAAGCTAGGGGTTTGCCTAGGTGATTTGTGCACATATGAGTTTGCATTAACTATAGTAGGGACTGCATATTTGTTATACATTCAACAAAGTGTAATATGTCTTTAAAAGAACATGGAGAATGATGTCATTGATGCATGGAGGGGGATAATGCATATGATTGGATGCTTTAAACTTGAAGTGTTTTATAAGTGCATGTTTTATTGGTGTGTGTTATTAAGGTCTGAAGAAGCCACGTTGATGTGGTGAAAGCGCTTACCTGAATAAAGTACGATTTGGTTTTATATGCTCGATGTGCTTCGCTTTGCCTATTAGTATTCAGCTTCACTGTGTTTTGGTATATTTTACTACGGCAATACGTTTACCCATGGACTGCTTTTGTTTGGTTATTGTTTGTATTTTTTGGGAGTTGGGAGTATAGCGGAAAGTCGAGGAAACAACGTGTTGTAGATAGGAACTATTCCACCAGGACAGGGAGATTCACAGAGACACCATGGACTTGAACGTATGTTGCTGGAGGATGTTAATCCTCTATTGAGGCATGACTTTAATGTGAACTATGACAATGAGTCTGATGAAAATGTTTATGACTTTGGGGCCTTGAGAAGGGGACTGAATAGTCTTGAGGATGGCCTATATATGCTTAAAAGATTACAAATGCAAAGATTTCACTTTGAGGCCTGTCTTAAGTTGCGGGTAGTGCCGAGAGGCTTAAGGGTGTTAAAGATGCCACATATGGAATCAATGTCCCGAGTTATTGGCCAATTGGCAAAACTTGAATATTGAAACAGGTTTGGGATATATGAGACTGATGAACGACTTTTTTAGAACTGAAGAAGAGAGGCTAATAAGTGAAATTCAAACAACACAGGAGACTTTATATCAAACTTTTCCACATACAGAGGTTGATAAAGCTGTTGATGGTGTGACTGAGAATGTAACTGCTTATGAGAGGTGATTAATTAATCAAAAGAAAAGAAGTTAGACAGAGATTTGACTGACTTCCGGGTGTGCCATGTGCTTTTGTGGCCTAAAACTGAATATGTGAATGAGCGAGCTATTGAGATAACTGAAACTGCTAGTCAACTGCAGAACAGCACAGTAGTTAATAATGTTCCAACAGATGTTGATAGAATAATAAATGAAAGGAACTATTCACTGAGGGAAGAAGCAGTTACGATTGAGACAGTTATGCCAGCAACAGTGGATGTTCATAAGACGACGCATGAGGGACCAGTGGTGGTTAGAAGGAAGCAGAACCCTGCCGTTGAGCAACAAGATTTCCCTAAACCACCTTATCCCATTCGAGTGGAAAAGGGGCAAGACAGATATCGATCCAAGAGTTGAGGAAGGACAAAACGGAAACAACCAACAGACCCAGTGCAGTATGCAATGATAAAGAAGATGTGGGACTCAAAGAATCGTTAGTTTTAAATTTGTCAAGAAGGACATTAAGCGAGCTTGAAATAAGACTACTGAATAAAGGTTTATCCTTTATTTCTGCAAGTAATGCAGATATGTCGCAAACATTGATAGACTTGAAAGTTTTTATTAGAAATGTTATGCTTAAGTTGATGCATCCAGAAAATGAGAATATGCATACCTATGGTTTAACAGGTTGAATAATGTTGTACCTGTGAATCATCCCATTCTCGAAGCATATGCTAGGATTTGTGAAGGTGAGTTACATTGTTTATTTGATGAAGGGAGGTATGGCAAATGTTTTCACAATCTTACGAATGTGAAACAGCAAGCCCTTAATTTGATAAAGGGGGCTAATACTATTGTCATTCGACCGGCTGACAAAGGTGGTATGATAGTAGTAATGGATAGGGAATATTATTATAATTCAGTCAAAGATATGCTTGGAGAAGGGGAAGTATATCATAAAATAACTTTGGGATATATTAGCTCTATTATTAGGAGCATTCAGATAAGGTTAAATGAGCATTTAATGAGTTATTCTATTACTACAGAGTTGATGCAATGTCTTACAGTGGATCACCTGACTATACCCATGCTGCAAGCATCACCAAAGGTGCATACAAGTTTGGTTGACCCGCCCTTTAGGCCTATTGTAGCGGGTAGAGGGTGGGCAACCGAACCATTTTCAATTTTTATAGAGAAACAAGTGAGAACTGTCTTAGACAAATCTGACATTATATTAAAAGACACTAAACATTTTCTACAGGATTTGTATAAATATACCAGTACAAATGTTTTAAATGAATCTGTTTTGTTAGTAACCATGGATGTAGTGTCATTGTTCACGGTTATACCCAATGAACAAGGTATTGAGTTTATGAGTAGGTATTTGACACAGAGTAGTAGTTATGAAGACAAACATATCAGATTAATATGTAGTTTTATGGAAATAGTATTGAAAAATAATGTTTTTGTCTTTGAGGGTCAATACTATTTACAACAGCATGTGATAGCCATGGTTACTAGCTGCTTTAATAGTTATGCAAACTCAGTTGTGACACAATGGGAAATCGAGAAAGTGTTCTGTACTGATATTTTTACCAAATTTGTAAAAATTTTATCGTTTTGTAGACAATGTGTTTTTGATTTGGGAGGGGACCAAACAACAGTTAAATAGTTTTGTGGAGTTTCTACATAGTAAGTCCGACTTTCTTAAATTTACTATTAAGTTTTCATTGGATATGGTTGAGTTTCTGGATGTTATGGTTATTAGGGAACAGGATCTATCCTTTACTACTAGTCTCTACAGGAAATAATGTTATAGGAATCATATTTTACATAGAGACAGTATGCAGTCTAGAAGTATATTTAAAAATGTGATTAAAGGACAAGGCATGCGTATGTTGAGATTACAGCACAAGGATGAGGGATTTCAGGAAGGAATAGAACAACTGGGAAACATTTTTGAAGCTAGGGGATACAAAACTAATGAGACTAGGTAAATATTGAATGAAGTGAAGGATATGAGAGAAGGAAGGACAAAACCATATTTTAGGCAAACATGTATAGAAGAAACAGGTATGACTAAGGTTAAGAAAGAAGGATGTGGGCAAGTTAAGTATACTATGTGTTATACTAACAATGTTAATAGTATTAAGCAGGTCGTTGAGAGGAATTGGCCTATTCTTCTAACAGATGAGAAGATTGCTAAATTAGTGGGTACTAACCCAAGTTACTGTTACAAGAATTGTCAATCTATGAAGCAACTACTTTGTTATCCTGATAGGGGGTAAGGATGTAAGTAAGACACGTCAAGGGACACATCCATGTGGTAAATGTAGATACTGTGAATATATAGACCCAGAATCCTTGGATTTTTTTACATCCAGATACTGGGAAGTTGTGCAAGGTTAATGTTAGGGCCAATTGCAATACTAAACACATAGTTTATATAGCAAGATGCATATGCTGCTCAAAGTTCTATATAAGGACGACAGATCGTACTCTCAAAGAATGTGTGAGAGAACACTTATACAGTGTTAAGAATGGAAATAGGAATAATGCTATTGCTAAGTATGTTTTGAATACTAGACTTGAACATGATTTTAAATTTAGAGTAATTGAAGTTATATATGAAACGGCGAGAAGGGGGATTATTGAAAATAAAACTGAAGAGGCTGAGCTAAGATGGATTTTGAAACTTAGGGCTGATAAGGGAGCAGGACTTAATGAAGTGGTCTCCATTAAACCTGTATTAAAAGCTAGGGGTTTGCCTAGGTGATTTGTGTACATATGAGTTTGCATTAATTATAGTAGGGACTGCATATTTGTTATACATCTAACAAAGTGTAATATGTCTTTAAAGGAACATGGAAAATGATGTCATTGATGCATGGAGGGGGATAATGCATATGATTGGATGATTTAAACTTGAAGTGTTTTATAAGTGTATGTTTTATTGGTGTGTGTTATTAAGGTCTGAAGAAGCCACGTTGATGTGGTGAAAGTGCTTACCTGAATAAAGTATGATTTGGTTTTATATGCTCGCTGTGCTTCGTTTTGCCTATTAGTATTCAGTTTCACTATGTGTGTGTATATGAATGTATTTTCTGATTAAGTTTCTTGTCTGACAATACAGGGGAATGAAAGCGCTAATACTAGTGTTTTTTCACTTTTTGGTTTCTCCAAATTTGGTTGAAGTCACTAGCAAGGTGATTCAGTGAAATTTATATGTGTGTGTGTGTATAATATATATATATATATATATATATATATATATATATATATATATATATATATATATGTATATGTGTAATATATTCTTATATTTTTATGGCCATTTTTTTGTAATCTTAAGGACTGATAAATCATCCTTGTTTTGGATGGCTTGCAACTTCTAAATCAATGGGGCCATTTCTATGTGGTAATTGTGTGGAAGAATTTGGAATAGTTCCAGCACTTTTATTAATGGACGTAAATATGTATCTAAGAACAATTTCCATTGCCATTCGTGTGGTGTTGTTCAACTTTTGGGTTGTGAGTGTGATGTTGTTAAATGGTATATTTGGCAAACTCCAAGGAGGGTTAAAACTAGGCTTTTGGAGCATCTGGCAGACATTAGGAATGATAATATGAATAGCCCAGTTGGCCATTACTTTCATAAGGTACATTCCAGTGTGGGAGTTTCTTTGTTCTTTAGTGTTTTAGCACAACCTGTGGTGTGGGAGAGAGAGCATTTTGCTAGGAAATTAAATAAACTTGCAACTAAATTTATATTTAATTATGGTACTCCTTCCCCGTATAGGCTGCGGTGGTGCAGCAGTTAGCATTGTCTCCTCACAGCAAGAGATTCTGTTGTTTGATTCTCAGCTGGAACACCTTCTGTGTGGAGTTTGCTTGCCTTCCCTGCAGTTGAGTGAGTTTTAAAGACATGTAGGTAGGTGTGTGTGTGCATGTATGTGCCTTCTGTGAAGGGTGGGCTCTAGGCCGGCAACTCAACACTATAAAACACCACTGCCATTCAATCTGCAGATTGGTGATCCACTGTGGTGACCCCTCACTGGGAAAAACCAAAAGACACTGCTTTTTGCTATGGTACCATTTCCCCATAGGGGTCTCAACCAGGAGGTTTTATTGAATTTTTAATGCTGAAATGTGGAATTTTTATGTGTGGGAATTTTGTTGGAATTCATGTGTATATGTTGTGTTACTTTAAA
>NC_056751.1:672866116-672906116 GCF_019279795.1 Protopterus annectens | reverse complement strand
GATAACTTTTTGTTGCTTAAACAACTTTTAAATGTGTAATTTTTTGTATATGATTAGTATTTTTTAACTAACAGACGTAAGAACTGTAATTTAGTATAAGTTACTGTGACTTTAATCACATTTGACTTTTGATTGGTCTATGAAAATCAAGTGTAGACACATTGGTACTATTTAAACTGCTTTCAGTATGAGATATGTACTTTCTGAAGAAGTTCACAGTTAATAAAGGTGGACGAAACGCGTAAAAGATATTTTTGACTTTAAGCCTCTTGTCTGTTCACAGTGGTCGTTGTAGTTTGAATTCTAAAGTTTTAAGTTTCAAAGTTTGTGCATTATATATATATATATATATATATATTTTTTTAACAAAAGACTTTGCAACAAGGCTTCAATCCCCAGAAAAGAACTGCACACTGCACTTCAGTGCTTTCATTCCTTTTTAATCAAATGGCACTTCATCAGAAATTAACATCTTTTTAAAATTAAAACTGATGTTTTTAGTAAGAGGGAAACCTTATTCCCTTCCATTTTGAGTAAAGGGATTTTGTCAGAGAAGCAAGACATAGTGAAAGCTAATGAAAAAATGAGGTGTGCATTAGCCAAGAAATTATTAGTATTGTCAAAAAGAACTGGAAAGTATTTTGGGGTAATCCCAATCTTAGTAAAGTTACAGGCAAACATCCACAGTCTGTGTTTAAAAAAGTTTTAAATCTTAAATTTTTACTTCAACAGGATTTATTAAGGGAATTTAGACTTGGAGTACAGCAGTCTGCATGTACTGACTGTAAACAATGCGAGTGCCTTAGTAATGTAAGTTCCATTACATTTGATCATATTAGATATGTTTATGAGGCTAGAAAGTGATACAATTGCCATGGTAGTGGCATTGTTTATTTGGCCAGATGCGACACATGTTTACATTTTTATACAGGAAAGAGTGTTAGAGAGCTACAGTATCAAATAAGTGAACATATTAAGGCCATTAAATGTAAAGACTTTTCTAATGCTCTGGCTAAGCACAGTATAGAGTGTGCAGGGTTTAAAATTTTCTACTTTACAGTGTTGGAACACACGGTTATGAAAACATTTGTTTTTATTTGTAATTATGCATTAGAAGCCAGAGAATATAAATGTCAGCTGTTTTTAACGGCCGACCAAGTACCAGGCTTAAACTGTAATCTAAACTTGAAAAGTCTGTTAAAATTGAAAGTCACTTAGTTTTTTAAATATTTTATATGGTAAAGTAATTGCATTTAAAATATGAAGTAGATAAAGTTATTTATTTTGTGTGCATGTGTGTATATGTAGATTTATTTACACACACGCACACACTATATATATATATATATATATATATATATATATATAGAGAGAGAGAGAGAGAGAGAGAGAAAGATCTAGATATATATAAATCCAATTTCAACTGAGAATAGGAACAAACACACAAAGAACCACCACAGAAATGGATCATCAGAAATGCTACAGAAATCACGGTACATCATTATATTCAAGCTCTTAACCAGTAGAAGCATTTTCCCAATAATCTAATTAAATCAAATCATGAATTAATAGCAATTACCTCCTGTTCTTTAAAAAACATTTAACATCAGTGGCTTAGTTTAATCCTGCATGACAGTCTGCCTTCAGTTTTATCTGGCATTCAGTTTCCTTTTGTTAGTCAGTTTTTAAAATTGCGTCCTCTTATAGTCATGCGTATGCTATGTAAAACATAAAGGGAAATTTTTTTGAACCCTAAACAAACTTCAGATTGTTTGTATAAAACATTTGTCACATCCTTAGCTTTGATGGTATATTAATGCTCTTTTTTCTGTTTTTCCTAAAGACCTCATCATCATACCAATATAAAATGCTGGACAGTGTGAACAAATTCCAACATATACTACACCATTGGAATAACAGTTGAAATGCTCATGACTAACAAAGGTCTTATCAATATGTAGAAAACATATATAATATATATAACATCCTTCATAAATAAAACGGCATACAGAGCAGAAATTACATTTATATGTCCCCTTAGGCTTGTCAGTATTGTGCGTAGCTAAAAAGTAACTATTGTGTTGTAACGAAATTTTAATACTAACATTCTTCCTATAAACAAATTTTGGTTCAGGACCTACCACTTCAAATAAGTCTTGATTTCCTTTACTAATATTCCAATTACTCTTAATAACTTCCTGAATGCAGGAATTGGCCATAGACATGTCCAAAACACAAACAGGATGATAAACAGGTAAACCAACGTGTTCTTGCACAAGAAGCAGTCACTTTAATATGATAAAATCACAGAGAGAGAGAGAGAGATCTAGATATATATAACCAAATTCAACTGAGAATCCAAGATATATGTGTATTATAGATTTTTGGATGACATACTTATAGTTTGGAGAGGAACAACTTCTGAAGTGGGAGAATTTTTGAATTACATTAACACCACCATCCAATACCTAAAGTTCACCTATAGGATAAATCAGAATGAAATTGATTATTTAGATATTCTTCTCACAAAAGATAATTGCACAGGAGAACTATCATCCAACATATTTAGAAAACAGACCTACGCTAATACATTATTGCATTTTGGCAGTTGTAGTCCTGAACACTAGCGTAGGAGTGTAGTCAAGGGACAGATAGTCAGGCTGTCCAGGTTGATCAGTGATGACAAGAAATTTTCTGAAGAAATGTTCAAGTTGATTGTGATGTTCAAGGACAGGGGGTACCCTATTAAGCTTTCACTGTCAACTAAGAAAGAGGTAACCAGGAACCGTGCAACTAGGTTCCTACCCATCCTAAGAGGGGGGTCACAGTAATATTAACTTAAATCATGATGATGGCTCCAAAAATGATGTTATGATTTTACCATTTAATCAAGATGCCTCACATTTAAAGGGGAGCATGAAGAAAATTTGGGGAGCCTTATTAGACGATGACCTGAAAAACAAATTAGGGTCAGAGCCCAAGACTGTTTTCAGTAGAGGCAAAAATATTAAAGAAATTTTGGAGAGGGACATGGATACTAAAAAGAACAATTCTGTCTCTAGGATGCACAAATGTGGCTTCTGTTCAAGCTGCAGATTTATTAATGATGGACCCTATGTCCAGATCGACTCTTTTGGTAGGAACTTATAGTGTCCAGGGTGCTGTAATTGTAACACTAAAAATGTAGTTTATATTGCTACCTGCATTTCATGCCCTGCATTTTATATAGGCAAGACCACCAGGAAACTACATGACAGAGTTATAGAACACAACAGGGATATTAGAAATGCAAAGTGTACAAATTTCAAAAAGTTCCTATTTTTGTTATTGATAGAGTTTTGGTCAGAACAAGAGGGGAGTGACATTGACCTTGATCTGCAGATCAAGGAAACTGAATGGCAATTAAGACTCAATGCCAGGGTGAAACCTGGAATTAATGACACAATTTCCATCTTGAGTACCTTAAAAAAAAAGAGCAAAACAGTTTTAAATACAGGCTCCTTCAAGCCTCACTGAATGGTAGCATTTTGTAGGAAAGAAATTTTTTTTTTTAACTAATATTTTTAAACAATTTTTAACAACATATATATAGTTATATTATTTATTATTTTATTCTGTTATTGCAATAATTCTAATAACATGGATGTCGTTCATAAACTAGTACATTATTCATGAATGCATGATGTTACAGGAAATTATGTCAGTCTGTTCTTCCTATTAATGTGACTGTTGTGAATTTTTATTTGACTCTGATGATACCTAGATTATAAAAGGCAAAAGTGTCAAGTCTCTGGTCATTTTATCGTATTAAAGTGACTGCTTCTTGTGCAAGAACACATTGGTTTGCCTGTTTATTATTTTCTTTACTGTATTTACCACACTGCTTCTGCATTTGTGGCTGCTGTTTATTTCCTAGTCTACAAACAGGATGATGTTCATCCAAATTATGTTTCATGTTTAACTAAGGGTTTTAATAAAATGGGTGGAAAATGTTAATCCCTTTTAACCAAAACCTCTTCAGATGTTTTTGTCAACAAAATTAAAATTGTAACCTCTTTGTTAAAAAAAAAACTGTAATGAACCTGATTTCATCCAAAAAATCAGAATCCTTTGAAGTTAACATAGAGGCCCTTATAAAACTGATCCCTAGGAATGTTGCATTTCATGAAGAGGGGATGATGGCTTCTAAAATGTAAGTAATTATTGGAAAATGTTCTCTTCCTGTGAACACTTCTTTCAAAGAGTTTGTCACAAATTCTCTATTCTAAGGTAATGCCTAAAATATCAACTACTGTACCTGAATCACCTATAGAAAAATCCAAAAAATACAAACTGGCATTTAGTTCTTCTACATCCTATTACTATCCTCAGTAGACCCTTCTGACAGGTCATTCACAAACCTCTTGCAAAAAATTATTCTATGGAAAGAAGGAATATGTGGTAACATTTCTTTCTCTCACCATCCTGTCATAATATTTGTAAATGCTGGTGCAACAATAGACCTCATTGCAATTCCCTTTTGTTGCTTAAAGTAATTCTTGTTAAAAATGAAAAAAATATTCTCAAAAACATATTACATTAACAATACAAATGAATCATTTGACTTCTAAAACAAGTGTTTTTGGTAAGATATAATCGAAAAAAATCCAGTCCGATATCTTGGGGGATGTTCGTAAACAAGGATGCTATATCCACAGTGAGTATAGTATAATTTACATCTTTATATAAACATTGTTTATAATAATTTCTGACATGTCCTAAGAATCCCCATGAGTCCTTAATCCAATCCGTTGTTCAAGGGGATTTAAAATATGATCTAAGTAAGTGGAAATCCCTTCTGCAACATTAAGTGTCGACACCATAGGTTTAAATTGGGACTGTTTCTCATTTTTATGTATTTTAGGGATACCAAACAAGGTCCCAAACTGAGGCTGTTCATTCAGCAGATAATTATAAGCCTTATAATCTAACATCCCTTCCATAAGTATTTCATATAAGTGTCCAGCAATGTAACACTTTGAGATTTCAGCAAATGTAACTTCTTTATATTCACCAGGCATATTTAATAAGATTTCCTTGGCTTCAGCATAATCATGTTGTCCATAGAAGTTATCTCTGTGCCATCTTCATCATTAATAAACAACAGGGAAGAAACTTTGTTATCAACAGTTAATTGTTCCTTTTCTCTTGGCCTCGACCTCTCCCTCTGGTCAGACCTGACTGGTTATTGGAACGACCTCAGTCCAGGAAGTTTTTTGATTTCTCACCAAGGGAATCTATAAGTCCAGAATTGTTGGAAAATTCAATTGGTAATAAGGGAAGTTCCACTCTTTAATCACACAAAGGTTGAGAAGATACATTGTTGCCACTTAGTTCTCCATTGGATACATGTATCTTGTCTAAATCAGTAGCAGTATGAAAGCCTCTCCTTCCTTAGGTAGTTAAGTCTTGATTTAAAGAAGCCACATTATTGTTTGAACTATACCTCCCATTAGTACTAACCACATTCAAACCTCTGCCAGCGTTAGCGCATATGTTATTGTTTTCCCCAACCAAAACATAGTTGTTTTCATTAGTAACACAATTAGGGTAGGCATTTTTATTCTCGTAATCAACTTTGTCCCTAAAGATCTTCTTTTGCTTGCTATTAACAATGCTCTTCTCATATCTGTCCATAACCATAAACATTTTCTCATAATCAATATGTAATTAAGCAAAAGTAGTAACAGATTTAGTGATATAACTGTCAAGAGAAGTAATCTCATTCTGTCACAATACCATCATCTTCTTATTTGGTTAATTAACATAGAAAGAAACTGTAATCCAACTGTATTGAAGAATTCCACCAGTTCTTTATAGAAATCATCAGTGCTACTGATTCCATTGGGGGATGTATTTATTTATTTCCATTTGTTTACTGTGAAAGTCTGACTGGGCCTAAAATAGCCTGTTTTCAGTGGAGGCCCGGGGAGAAAAGCTACACAGAGTACAGTGTTGTAACAGTACAGTATTCATATAAGATACATAATCTGCAGGATTCAATAAACCATATGCAGGCTCCATGTAGAGCCTACATGGAGTCTATCCATGTACATGCCTATGATGTGCTCTTGGCAACATGCAGTGCATATTAATGTTGCGTGGTGCCTAATTGAGGTTTTGCAGCTGGCACTGGTAGTGTTGGCTGCAAACCCTCATAGAACAACACGGATAATGCATCCATGTACAGGAGAGAACTTATGTCCTGACCCCATACCTCCCACCCTCCTACTCATAAAAGAAAACATCTGTCTGTATTAATTGCCATCCATCCTGAATGATTATTACAAAACCATGCATTTTATGAAGAACACCAGAAAAATATCAGCCAAAACCATGTAAAGACTGCCAGAACTAGTAATATTTTTATAGTTTGATTTCCTCCTTTTCTTTTTATTTATACCATGTTTGCATGACGTGTTGCTGCATTCAGCAATGCTTACCTTGTTTGCAAAATGGGACCACCCATGTATCAGACTTGACCCAGACATCCAAAAATAGAAACTGGATGCTTTCAATTGTTATTGGTCAGCACTACTGGGTATCGCACAAACCTGGTAAGTTGGGATGCGCTACGCACATACCCTCTAATTAACAACACATGGTAAAATATGGACTACAGGTAACAAATCTTGTGGTGACATGTACAGTGTTGCACAGCAGTGCAGATGGTCCTGGGTTCTAGTCCAGGGTATGCAAACTTTATTTATATTGTGACATTTCAGCTTATACAAATAAAGTGTTAGTGTAACAAAATAACCATGGAATAGCATTGGTTTTAAGTTACTGTCAGATACATTTGAAAAAGGTGCAAGCTGCTTAGCATTGCACAAACCAGTGCACTTATTTTTCCATGTTTGTGTGATGGTAAGCAGCTCACAACTTTTTCAGATGGTATCAGAAGGTAGACAGTGTGCACTCTCAGTAAGTGCAGTTGGTGGGAAGGCATGCTGTTTAAAGGTGAATAGTTGGGAATTATATTACAGACATTTTGAGCTCAACCTTGTGGAGCAATGGCAGGCATTGGTGAGGGAGTGCATTTTAAAGTACAGCACTGGAATATCTAGGGGTCCAAGGTCTTTATTGGGCTCCTGGTTAAGGACCATGGGCCCCAGGTGCTGCACCAGAACTACTATGGCTCCCATTATAAGTCAGAAGCCTGGGATAGTTTCAGGGCCCTTACCAGTGTGACTGGTATCCGTCGCACTGGAGAACAATGTCATCACCACTATGACAACCTGTGTTACAGTAAAATGGATACCCTTCATCACTGGATCAGGGAGTGTCAGGCAGGGCACACACCAGACATTTGTATGTTTACTTTACATGTATTATTTGTAAATATTCAAGCTGAATATGGTAGAAACTGGTATTCATAATGCTTTTTTTCTTTTTTCCCTTTTTCCACAACTAGAAAAAAGAGGGCCTCAAATGTGAGGTCCCATGTGAGGTGGTTGGCCAGGATGCAACAAGAACATGGTAAGTAAGCATAATTGTATAAAGTACTGTTTTTGCAGTATTAACAGTGATAGATGGATTAGTTGCTGTATCATACAGTTATATGATCTTGGGAATGCATGCAGTGGTGGCTGGTGACTTCAAATCAAAGGGGGCTGCAGGAGACAGCTGAATGGGTGGGGCCAATATTAAGGGTTGTGGCCAACTAGAAAGGGGTGGAGCTATGCTAAAAACCGCAAAAACTGGGACATTATTTAAATACGCTGCCCTGGGTGCCACTGCCAAACCATCATTATGAGAGTCCAATCAAGACAAAATGAATTGTAGAAGAAAAAAGTATTTCAATGCATTGGCTACATGACAGCTTACTTAATATCTAGATGGAAACAAAAAGGTTGTGAGGCATGAAAAAATGCATTACTTTTTAAATACATTACTGAAATGCCAGTCAAAATCAAGTATAAAAAAATAAGCAGCGCTCAACTCAAACCACTTCTCCTTGCACTGCAGTTCTAATTATAATTTATATTCAGCTTTATAAAAGTACTAAGTAACATGCTAAAAATAGCAATACTCCCCACTTGTAAAAATGTTTCTTATCCAAAAAAGACCTGTTGCCTGACAACAACTATTTACTTGTTTCATGGGAAAACATGATCATGGTAAAAAATGAACAGCAAACAAGGAACAAGCTCAAGATAAACTGCTTAAAGGATTACTGGACAGGTTATGGACCACACATGATAAATTGGCATTCTGTTTAGTTTACGGGTAAAGCCTGCAAAGATGACTGCAAGTCTCCAACAAATGTAATGAGCTTCTGAAAATACTGTAATCCTGTCCTTTATTACAAATACTGTCATATGCATTTCAATACCTAAGGCTTATACGCTATTTAGTTATGTAAATATTCTCTGCATGGCAACAACAAAAAGGCTTTCAATATTGGTAATTCTTTAACAGTATGCTTATTAAAACTTACTTGCATATTACAGTCTCAGACAAGCTTACCTGATGGTCATTAAAGCATTGCTACTTAAACACAGAGCAACAGGCACTGCAACAACATCCATTTTCTGAATAAGAAGCATAAATCAGCAGTATAACAATATGACAGAAAACCAGAATATTCTGCAAAATCAAGGACAGATGAAAAGCCACTGTAGTGCTTGTGCCTACCTTGGATGGGAGAATACTCTGCATGCTTACACAGCATAATTGCTCCTTGCCTTGCTTGGACACATCCAGAGTCACTACGTGGGGAGTGGGGTGCAACAAGTATGGCACAATTTAAAATGTTTCTGGCTGACAGTGATAGCCCATGACACACTTGTCATACCTCTCAGCCTCAGAATAAGAAATCTGGACAAAGCCATAAACAGAAGTGGGATAAAGGCCCAAAAATAAGGACAATTTTTAAATATTGCTCTTATAAACTTAGAAAGATAATAGAATAGTAGATCTTGCATTAGTATGAATTTTCTGAAGGGTATGGAATCTGAAACTCAAATGTCTGTCATTATGTTCTAACTTCAATCTTTAATTATTTGCCACTAATTTGCCTGAAATTCACAATTTTATGAAAAACGGACCAACAATGTGATGCAAAAATATAAAATAGCCACACAATACAGCTGGGAACTTGTCAAAGAAGGGACACTTTTTAATACTAGTACTGTTAACTTGAGCAGCTGAAAAAATAAGAGAATCTACATGCATTTCTGAAATTAAAAGTAATCTATAACTCTGAACATTAAAATTATTTATTAATTATAGACCTTCCATGTTTTCTTCCAAATTTGCCATTTTGCGGAGGGATTATTAGGGGGAGAGCAACATTTTGAGCCAAAATCAGGGACAGTTGAGATGTTTGGATATACCTAATTCTATAAAGTGATTTATTTGTATGTACCTCTCATCCTCTTAATGCAGAATATCTGGACAAGGCCAACTATATTGGGGGAACATACAAACAGTACTAAAATTGCTCTTGTATAAACTTAGTCACTCGACAGGTCTTGCTTTAACATGCATTTTTCTGAAGAGTATGAATTCTGAAACTCAATGTCTGTCATTATTTAGTGACTTCATTCCTAAATGATTTGCCAGAAAACCACAAATTTTATGAGGAACAAACCAAAAATTAGAAGCAAAAATCTATTCATTCTGCAAAAATCTGGACAGTTAAGAGGTATAGTTCAGCCAGGGCTGTCTGAGTTTTCTGCCCTTCCCACCCTCACAAAATTGGTTCCACTTGAAACAGTCAAACGTTTAGAACATCAAAGTTCTGATCATCGAGACCATAACATTGATGTTCAGAACATCGAAGGTTCAAAATGAGCCACAGAAAAACAAATAAACTTACAAAAACTATTTTATGCAGGGGGCTTCGCACCCCTGCACTCCCCATGAGGGGGGCTGCACCCCCCCAACCCCCCTATTTTAATATTCCAACTCCGAGATTGCACTATAGTGGGGTAAGGGAAATCTCCCATTTACCACTATATGTTGTAGTGCTAAATGGGTGATTTCCCATACCTTACCTGCAATGCCAACACTCAGATGGCACACACACAACATGCAGGGCACCTTGCTGCCCTGCATACACACCCAAAAGTTTACAATTTTACTTACCTGGCACTTCCACTTTGAACCTTCAATGTTCCGAACATCACTGTTCTGGTCTCGATGATCAGACCTTCGATATTCTGAACATTCAGTGGTTTCAAGTGGAACCACAAAATCATGGTTGAATGGGGCCTCCTCCCTGCAGCTATTCCAATGTCCCATTACTTGGCTATTTTGCCCCATTTACCATAAACACTGTAGTGTGCATACTGCTTTACTTCTATGATGATTTGGCTTTCATTTAAAAGTCTTATTTACAGCACAAACACTAATAGACACCTGCTAAACAAAGCAATGCAGTCTCACAATGAAAATATACTTAGCATTAAAACTTCTCTGCCCTTGAAACTCACATTCATTGAAACAGCATTGAAACCCACATTCAAAGAAAATACATCTGGCTAGTGGCAGATAATGATTAACTTTGGACCATTTTCAAATCATAGGCCCCTTACACAGGAAGCATATATGTGTTCTTTGATACACCTTCCTGATTGTATTAAATTATATTCCTCATATAATACAGTACAGCTTTTAGAGGTGATTTTAAATTTATTGTTTTGTACATTTTTCCAGTAAACAATGAAACAAAATGCATGCACTAATGATGACAAAACTGCCCAGTTCAGAACATTTCCATCATAAAAGTCTACTCAAACATCTACAATCCACCAGTGTCAGTAAATATGCACAATCTCTGCTGAAGTAAAAGTCATCTAAATAATTCCACATTAAACAGATCTGTAACTAATGAAGAGGTTGCTGCTAGCAAACAACCTTAATATTTCATTGTTTCATCTACAAATAAAGTGCCTGTTGCCATTGAATAAATTGCCTATGTTCCAATAAAAAAACGATAAGCTAGTTATATTGCAATAGGGAATGGATGGCAAACTGATAACAGGTTCATTATTACTAGGTGTCTCCATCAAAAAGGACATCCTCAGGACTGTAGCATCCACCCCCTTTAAAAGTACAACACAGTACAGTATCAGCAATGCATCTATATACTGTGGGAGTAGAACCCACAGCCTTCTGCATCAAAAGCAAGTACACTACCTGTTGTGCTATTAACAATACAAGCAGACTCAGCATAAGCAGCATTAAACTTCTCTTTAAGCTCTCAGCTTCTTATAAAATCCACTCGACACTCAACTGTATCTCAACTTTGAAGCACAAGCAATCTGAAAAAAGCCAAAATGTATTGGAGGGGGGAGACAAAAGCTGAAAAACTAGGGACACATTTTAAACATTGCTTGTATAATCTTGGAGAGTTGCTAGAATAAAATGCTGTGTTACCACCATGCATTTCACTGCCAAGTCTCGAATCCTGGACCCTGTGCACTACAGTCAGAGCAACATACCACTATGCCAAATCAATTGATTCTTGAAAGACAGGTAGACTGAAACTTAAATGGCTATCATTTACTGAATTCAGTTCTCACCATAGCACTCAACCTCTTAGCACAAAACACCTAGACAAAACCAACAATGGGGGAATACAGCTCCCAAACATATTCAGTGAATTCAGTTCTCACCATAGCTCTCAACCTCTTAGCACAAAAAACCCTGGACAAAGCCAATAATGGGGGAATATAGCACCAAAAATAGGGACACATTTCAAATATTGATCTTATAAACAGAAAATTGCTAGAATAAAAGGTTTTGTGTTACCATGTACTTTCTGAAGAATATGAAGTCTGAAATTCAAATGCCTGTCATTATTCAAAATCCAGAAAAAAATGCTGTGGATAGGGAATTCAAGTTCTTGCTACATGGTCCTGAGGTACAGGGTTTGAGTCTATCTAGCCACCAGGTATATATATATATGTGTATATATATATATATATATATATATATATATATATATATATGTATATATATATATATATATATATATATATATATATATATATATATATATATATACGCACACACACACACACACACACACACACACACACACACACACACACACACACACACACCCTACCTGCTGCAAAGACCGCTCAACAGTAGTTTCCAAAATCAACCTCCACATTCAAATTCGTTCTCGCTAGAGCAAGTCCAAGTCCTTCCATCACACAAGAGCAGGGTTTGTAGCATCCTGCAGATGCTGCATTCTGATCCCCTTCCAGTCTATGCAGTTGTAACTGTATAGACTTCTGGGATCTCTGCTGCTACATGCTGTCTTCCTCATCCGGACTGACTTCTGGGATCTCTGCTGCTACATGCTGTCTTCCTAATCTGGACTGCTGGTGAGACAGTCTGGAGTCTGCGCACATGCTCTGGGACTGGTTCATCAGCTGTCCAGATCGGAAATGCCATGAGTGTGCATGCGCAATTTTCCAGGACATGCATTTCTTTATGTTTTTTTTTTTACTTTGTCTTTCTTTTTTACTTTAATTTTCTTTTCTTTTTACAGCGGGGGGGGGGTGCAGTCCTGCAGCCCAATAGCACGAGCCACTCCTGAATACATCTCTGAACTGTACAAGCAAGTATGCATGCATTACTTTGTTGCATATTTTTCAACTGTATAGATTTCTGTTGAATACCCAAATTTAAGAACCATTGTTTTGGTCTGTTCATTGTAGGATTCATGGTTGTCTGGCAAGTAATTTATACTGAAGTCAGTAAAGAATGGATGTCAAAATGAAGGTTAACACAAATCCTAGCCATGTATGTAACAGTAATATTTGAAATATGTACCTAGTTGTGGGTCATTGTACACCCATTAATTTACAATACATCAAGATATCCTGCTCTAAAAGGTGGTGAGGTATGGTCTGTAACACAAAGCAACAGTTAGTTGCACATTATCAGATAATAGTGAACATGAGTCTATAAAAGAAATGGATAGCTCTGATTCTTTCCTGCACCCTTTCTACACATTCCTGTCTTCCTTTCACTTTGTTTTTCCTCCTGCTTGCTTCCCAGTTCACCACTTTCCTCTCTTCCCCCATTTCTTTTCTTTAAAGAATCATTGTTCAATGGTAGTGGAAGTAGGAACAGTGAATGCATGTAAGGGTATCTTACACATGTGTAAAATTTATGCCAACATCCTGTTTCGAACCCAGTACCATATGACTTCATTAAGAATGCATTAAGCTGTCCAGCCACAGTGTCATTTAATTAGCACTTGTATTTTAAACAATCAGTGCTAATCATCACATATTCTCAATAAAGCGTGTTTAAGCATCACTCAGCAAGGCTGATAAAATATTACATAAATATTAGGAACATACCTGTCTGCTTGGTAGAGCAAAATATCTGGGCAAAGACATACACAATGGGGGGCAAAGGGCCAGCACTAAAGCAACATGTTGTAAATATTGCTCTTACAAACTTAGAAATGTGATAGAATAACAGGTATTCCATTATTATTCATTGGTTTACTTAAGTAGCGGATGTATGTAACAGCATGTTATTATGCAGTTATGTATACAATATGTAAAATGCAGCTGCTACTCAACTCACTCTGTAGCACTAGCTGTTAAATGCATTACTGGTGTAGTCTTTTGGTTCAGATGATACTGGGTTCAAATACAGGTGCATCTATCATTCCATATACTTGTATGTATACATCAGGATTATAAGTCATAATATTTATGAATCTGTGTCATCAGCTGTGTATGCACTCAATGCAATAATGATGAAATGTCTGTTGCTAGAGGGTACTAATATCCAATAAAAGTTAAGCACTTTTAACCATTCCAGTGCAATGCTGCACATTGTGCACCATCGTATGATGCTCCTTTAAAGAAAGGAAATGGGGAAGATAGGAAAGTGGTGAAATGGGGTGCAAGCAGGGAGAAAAACAAAGTGAAAGGAAGGCAGGAATGTGTAAGAAGGGTGTAGGAAAGAACCATAGCTATCAATTTCTTCAACTGTAATAACAGGGTGCATGTACAGTTTATTAGCTGAATTCTGACTGTCACCTCCACAGAGATGGGTGACAACAACATAACTGTGTTGTGGAGCCAACAGGACCAAATTAAAAGTGTGTCAGGTAGACACGTGTGAAATGGAGAGCTATGTATGGGACGAAATGTTTTTGGGGACAGGTGCCCTTTTGTTTTTAAAGAGAGAGTGGAATGTTGGGGAAGGGACATGGACAAGTTTAGCGTAGGAAAGTTGGGAGGGAAGAAGCATTTGCAGGCAGACAAAATATACAAGACAAGAGGTTGGTGAATGGCACAAGAGGGGATGAGCATCTTGGAGTGGTGTGTGTGGGCATTGCAAACCTATGGACATCATGTTTGGTGACAGTGAGAATCGAGTCCTCACTCACTGAACTGTCATCACTGCCACCTCACTGCATTGATGGCTGCAGTGTGTGATATCTGTGCATGCTGCTATTATTCAGAATGATGATGGACAGCAATGTCTCCACTTGGTGTAGGAGTGCACCATTTGTGTGGTGCATGATTCAACGCACCAGACCTAGCAGTTCACTTCAGGTGACAAACTCACCCCCCTCTGCTGCTGCTCCCAGAGGCAACCACAGGCCTTTCCTCTGGGGCAGAACTACCTGAAGGTCCAGGGAGGGCAGCAGGGGGGGTGCCTTGGTACCATAGCCAGTGGAGGGAGTGTAGGCGGACCATGGGGAATTGGCCTACTCCATCGTGCTGTGGTAATAATATAAATACAATGAAAAATCCATAATGAAATAAAACATAACACAAAATAATAGAAATAATAACAATCTGAAGTAGTTAACTTCATTTGTTCATCAACCTGTAGGTATCGGATCCGAATCGGATCCGAGCTGGCAGCTTTATTCAGCTAAGATCCGAGCTCCTCCCCCTTACCCATAACCCCCTGCCATCCTTCTCTGTCCTCAGATCTCGTTTGCCATGGCTTATTCAAGAACCTAGAATGAGTTCCAGGCGTAGGGTCTTCATGAGTTTTTCAAAAAAAATTACCTTTATTTTTCATCTAGTTTTTAGTTAATTGTTAAACGAGTGAGTGTTGTTCCCTTTTATACTTAATTAAGCCAGTTTTGTTGGTAAAATTCATATTTTTTTTAGTCTGGTCTCCCCTCTTCCCCGTGTGTGAAGGTGTGTTTGGGTTAGGCCTATTGTGTTACTATGGCCGAGGCCCCTAAAACCTTCTTTTCTAAATGCACCGAGTGTGGCCATAAGCTATCTCTGGTGGATGGCCACACTCAGTGTGTTATCTGCCTTGGGGTTGACCATCTTTCTTCGGGCTGCACAATTTGTGCAGCCTTCAACCCCAGGGCTTTGAGGGATAGGAGGTCGAAGCTGATTCTGGCGGGACTTTTGCCCCCGGACTCGGCTTCATCCTCTTCTCCCTTGGTGGCACTGGCTGCTACTGCAGCAGTCCTGCCTTCTATCCCTGCTCCCCTGGCTGGGACTCACCCTCCCACCATGGCTCAGGAGGAGAGGGAATCTAGGAGGGAGAGAAGAAAGGAGAAGCACCACAAGCGGCGGGTTGAAGCTTCCTCTTTGACTCTGCAAGCTAAGCTGTTAGTCTCTTCTAGGGCTTCTGGGCCTTCTCCTTCCCGGCTCCATTCATCCCATTTTTACCGGGAGCGTCACTCCAGGCCTGCCTCGGTGGCCTCGTCTAGATCTACCCATAGCTTGTCAGATGCAGATATGGACCGGATGATGCACAGGTTTTTCCAGGCCCAACTGCAGATGGGAGTGCTCCTGCCTCTCCCCCTCCAAGGGGGGGAGCTCGACCCCCTTTTTTGCCCAGATTGCTCCTTCTCCGACTTACTTCCAGGGTTCAGAGCCGCCGAATCCAGGCAGCATCAGAGCTGGGGGAGGCTCGGCGCTGATAGTGCACCCCACTTCGGCTCCGGCCGCACCCTCGAGTTTGTCGGGTCCTTTTCCGGATCTGAGCTCTCGGAGCCGTGAGCTGAGCTTTGGATCTGGAGGTGTCAGTGTGTCTTTGGCTCTGTCTCGGTTGGAGCATACTGGCCCTTCGGATCCGATTGCATCGGCTCCGGTCCGCACCTCAGATCTGAAGGGGCTGGTCTCGGAGCATAGAGAGAGCAGTTCTCCTTTGGCATTCGATGTTGTGGAGATGGTCTTGTTGAGGGACTCGATGCCCCAGGCTCCTGCTGCAGTTCCACCCATCACTCCCTCTCAGACGGGCCTATCTTCCATCACTCGGCCCCAGGGACAGCCTGTGCCTACATCCTAGATGGTTCCCTTAGAGGAACAGGATGTGGTTGGTGAGGCATCCTCGGACAGCCCCCTGAGGAGGTTCCTCACAAACGTAAGTGCAAGAGGAGGCACTTGGACTCACCCGAGTCACTGACAGAGGACACAGACTTAGAGGAAGGGGAAGGTTCCTCAAGGTCACCCCTTGAGGACATCTCCTTTGGAAGCATTATAGAAATGCTTCGTATTAGAGGGGGGGGGTCAGCCCAAAAGCCTTCCTCTGATGAGTCTGTGTTTCTGGAGACGTTTGACACAGGTCCATTTACCTCTTGGGTGTCCCCTCCTACCAATCCCCTGGTAGATCTGATAACTACCAGGGCATGGACACTGTGGAGCCCATACCAAAGAGACCAGACAAAATTCCCAGTCCACCCACAGATGGAATGATTTGGAGCAAGGGTGCTCCAGTAGATGCCATGTTGGTGGTGGCTGCCACCAAGAAGGAACTAGCCCAGGAGAGTTCCTCGGTCCACCCTCCCAGCAAGGAGTCTTGGACGATGGACCGCATAGGGAAGTGGATGTTTGCTTCAGTCACCTTCTCGGTAAGTTCGCTGAACTACATGGCACATGTGATATGACTCCAGCGGGATCTCATTAAAGAATACGCAGAGTTGCTCCCCAGAGTCCATGTTGGCCGAGGATAGGAATACATTCTCAGCCCGAATGGCCACTCTTAAGTCCATTTCAAACACTTCTATGTGGCTTCTGTCCCATGCCATGAAAGGAGCCGCTAGAGCTAGCGGAGCGGGCATTGTCTTACGGCAGCATGCTTGGATCCATCTCTGGGACTTTGTGGAACCCTTTAAGGCATCCTTCACAAATGCCCCTTTTGACAGCTCTTCGCTGTTTGCCAAGACCATCCGCGACATGCTGGTCCAGATCGAGAAAGACAGGAAGACGTTGTCTACCATCAGGATCCGCTTCTCGGCTCCCCAGAGGTCCTTCTCCAGGAACCAAAGAGGACAAAAGAAGATGTGGTTCTGAAAATCTAAACAGTCCTGTTTTGCTCCGGGCCCCTCATCCTTCAGAGGCAGAGGAGGACAGGGTGAATGCCGGCCCACAGGCAGAGGGGGTCCAAAGAATTTCGGGTCGAGAGAACCCTTTTCAGATCGGCCCGCGCAGCAGCCCTGAGGGGTTACCCGACTGCTCCACTCTGGAGGCAGTCGGGGGGCATTTCTCAATGCACCTAGCAGTTTGGGAGTCCATTACAACAGATTGCTGGGTGCTTCGAATCATATCCAGAGGTTAGACTATCCCCTTTCTGAATTTCCCTCTCAGACCCTGGAGCCTCCTCAATGTCCCACCCAATCAAAGGGAGGCAGCAGCCACAGAAATAAAGCAGCTGCTAGAAAAAAAGAGCTATCCAGCCTGTCCCCCAAGATCAATCCAGATCAGGCTTCTAGTCCAGGTTCTTTTTGGTGCCAAAAAAGATGGGGGACTTAAGACCAATCCTCAACCTGTCCACTCTGAACCTGTCGGTTGCCAAAGAAAAGTTCCGGATGGTCACCATTCAATCCATTCTCCTACTCTTGCAGGAGAACGACTGGATGTGCTCTATAGACCTCAAGGATGTGTACTACCATGTTTTGATGGACAGACGATCCAGAAGGTTTCTCCGCTTCCGGCTGGGAGCCAGCCACTGTCAGTTCAGGGTCCTTCCCTTTGGTCTCACCACAGCACCCAGGGTGTTCACCAAAGTGATGACAGTTGTAGTGACCCACCTGAGGCTTCAGGGAATACAGGTCTTTCCGTACCTAGATGACTGGCTCCTGACCGCCCCCACCAGGCATCTACTCTGTTCAGCCAGGAATTACTTCCTTCACTTGGCCTCTCATCTGGGAATTTCAATCAACCTCAAGAAATCCTCCCTTCAACCAACTCAGACCTTAGATTTCATAGGGGCCAGGCTAGATACAAACCTGTTGAGGGCCTTCCTAACTCCGGACAGGCTTCAAACTCTTACTTTTCATGTGATAGCCCTCTTACAATCCCTGGCTGCCCCAGCGGAATTGGTCCTGAGGGTGATAGGTTCCATGGAGGCTGCCATCAATCTGTCATCACTAGCTTGTCTAAACATGAGGGTCCTGCAATGGACCTTGCAGGTCCAGTGGTCCATCCTGCAACATCTGCTAAGTACAGCTATTCCCCTCAGCAAGATTTGCAGGAGATCCCTACTCTGCTGGATCCAATCCTCGGATCTCCGGGAAGGGTGCCCTTTCTCTATGACCCCACCCCAAGCCACTGTGACCACGGACGCTTCTCGCCTTGGGTGGGGGGGCACTGCATGGGCAGAACCGTCCAAGGCACGTGGACAAACTCGGAGACCTTGTTGCACATCAATGTCCTAAAGATGAGGGCGGTGCTTTTAGCATTGCAAGCACTTCAGGCCCTTCTTCCCTTAGGGACAATTGCAATTCAATCAGACAACATGTCAGTAGTCTGGTATATCAACAAACAGGGGGGAACCAGATCCTATCCACTGTGTTGAGAGGCCATGAGAGTTTGGGAATGGGTGATTGCCACCAACCGCTTTCTCATAGCAATGCACATTCCGGGTCGGTCCAACATACTGGCAGACAGGCTGAGTCGAACCATCCTCTCACCTTACGAGTGGTCTCTGAACCCGAGAGTAGCAAAGCAGATCTTCCTCAAGTGGGGTCAGCCTTGCTGTGATCTGTTTGCGTCGCCTTCGAACGCAAAATGCAGCGAGTACTTCACTCTACTTCCCCCACCAGGGGAATCCCCCAGAGATGCTCTAGTCCATGTTTGGCCATCCGGTCTACTTTATGCTTATCCACCTCTCCCCCTCATGGTAAAATTTTTGCAGAAAGCTCATCGGTTGGGGAGCAGAGTGATCCTCATAGCCCCATTCTGGTCTCATCAAACGTGGTTCCCTTGCCTATGGTCTCATCTGGTCAATCCTCCATGGATCTTGGATCCCACTCCGGATCTGATTTCTCATCCCCTGGAGTTGACAACTCCAAATGTGGACAATCTCAAGCTCACAGCTTGGTTGATCCAGTTCCAGTCATAGCTAGGACTCCCGGTATCTCCTCCTCAGTTAAAGCTATTTTAGTAGCCGCTCATAAACCTTCTACTAGAAAGGTCTATAAGAGCAAATGGAAACATTTTTCAATCTGGGCGGAACATAAACATATGGATCCCTTTACAGCCCCGATACCAGCTGTATTAGAGTTTTTGTCACACTTATATGATCAAGGTGCCAGCTCCTCCACCGTCAGAGTCCAATTAACAGCAATTTCACACTTTCATGTGGGAAGCGATCTCGGTTCATTAGCTTCTTCTAAGATCTGCAAAACGTTCGTAATAGGTACGTTCCTGTTAAGGCCTCCAGTTAAAGATGCAGTTCCTCCGTGTGATTTAACCTTTGTTCTTCAGGCTCTTACTGCCCCCCCCCCCCCCCCCCTTGAACCTGCAGCTTCAGTGGATCTTAAATACTTATCTTGGAAAACAGCCTTTCTCATTGCCATCACTTCAGCTAGAAGGGTTTCAGAACTTCAAGCTCTTTGCGTCAAACCTCCATATCTGGTCTTCCATAAAGATAGAGTTTCCCTCAGGACCAATCCCTCCTTCTTACCTAAAGTCGCCTCTGAGTCCAACATTAATCAATCTATCAATTTACTGTTTTTTTCCCAAATTACCAAAACAAAGGTGAATACAAATTACATTCTTTGGACGTGCACAGACAATTGAGGTTCTATTTACTGCTGATCATAGGAAATCTGAGCAACTTCTGTATCCTTTGCTAAACCCTTTTGGGTAAACCTGTGTCAAAAGCTACATTGTCCAGATGGATTTCACAATGTATACTTCTTGCATATAAGAGTTCTGGCCGACCAGAACCTGTCAGAGTTCACGCCCATTCTACTCGATCGATCTCCACTTCTGCTGCCTTTTTGTCCAGGATGTCCTTTGATGACATTTATTCGGCAGCCACTTGGGCTTCATCCCATACCTTTATTTCCCATTACAAGCTGGATATAATTTCCAGAGGGAGGGCATCCTTTGGCTCTGCAGTGCTCCGGAATATTCTTCCATGAGGACCTCCCAAGGTTTTTGGTAGCTGGGAACTCTGTCCCACAGGTTGATGAACAAATGAAGTTAACTACTTCAGATAAAGAAGTTATGTACTCACCATAACGTTCCATCTGAGTAGGTAACTTCATTTGTCAGCAACCAACCCCCCTCCGTCTCCCTAACCTGTAGTTCGTCCTTTTTAGGAACTTTGTGCTCCCTGTATCAGATGACATCAGGTTAGGATGTTTAGTTGATCCTTGGGTTGTAGTATTCTATAATACTAAGCAAACTCGATCTGAGGACAGAGAAGGATGGCAGGGGGTTATGTGTAAGGGGGAGGAGCTTGGAGCTCGGATCTTAGCTGAATAAAGCTGCCGGCTCAGATCCGATTCAGATCCAATACCCACAGGTTGCTGACAAATGAAGTTACCTACTCAGATGGAACGTCATGGTGAGTACATAACTTCTTTTTAAATAAATGTAAGTGCATAATAATAAATCAATACAAAAATAATAAATAAGAGAATTACAAACATAATGAAAATAATATGAAATTAAATAGCATTTAACAGACAAGAGAGAATTATACATAATAAACAAACCACAGGTAATAAAAAAGAATTATGATAATGAAAATTATGATTATGTAGATAAAATAATAATAATAACAATAATAAACATGAATAATATAAAAAAACAAAGAACGGGTGGGGTGAGGAAAAAAAAGAAATAACATTAGTAGCCATACAGATAATATACAAGAACATCTACAAATAATGTACAATATCTTGATGCATTTTAGTTACAATAATAGAAAATGCTAATAACTACCTTTACTACTTTGAATACTACCCTGTTGCTAACATAGACACGCTATAGTGAAGATCATATCACATCCAACAATCATACTTGGGGGAATATATTGCACATATGCATATTCCATTTACACTGATCACATCTGACAGCAGGTCACATGAGCCACAGTTATAGAGGTCTGCACTTCTAATGTTATCATTATGAGTACGTAAGACTATTACTGTACTTTTATTGATGATAACCTAAAACAGTATTCTAAAGAACTTGTTTTAAATATGGGGAGTGTGGTATTCAAACTCACAAGCAGTGTTTATTGTAATACTGTACCTTTCCTTTGTAATACAGCATAATTCAAGCACTCTTTCATTTTACATTTTATAGATAAAGGTTCAGTGTTATAATGATAACAGCCTGCAGCATCCTCTTGTTGTCCCTGCTATATAGGTCATAATTTACATTGCAATATTTATGCCAACTTAAATAAGTACTGTCTACTTTGGACATGTGGTTTACTAAATTACCACCCCTGTCTATTCTGTAATACTGGACTGTTGTTCTAAGTAACATACTAATGCATGCCTACTTTTGTTTTACATTGGAATAATGCATACTCAATTTGATACAAGATTTTGCCACAATAAGCTGTATTTACTCCTATAATGCTAAAATAGCAGTACTGTTTGGAAGCATACATACCACTTGCATCCTTCTCATTCATTCTTCATAGGTCTGCGCATTCAGTGCTCATTCTGCATTAGCTGTGGGAAAAACAGAACACACCAGAATACCATTAAGAACACCTATAATGAACATATGCAACTGTTACCTCATACAAGCAGTGACTGTAAGTGATGCTTACACATCTGAGAAGTGCCATCATTCCTGCCTTCCTCAATCCAATGGTTGAGGGTATTCCTCTTCCTCATCCTGTGGTCTTGGTAGCGATTCCTACACTGTTCATCAGTGCAGGGGATACCGGTAACACTGGACAAATCCCGGGCCAAACTATTCCATGCATCTGATTTGTAATCTGATCCATGACAGTGCTTCTGCAATAGCCGGGGACCATAATCATTCAGTAGGAGTCCAACAAACACTTTGGACTCTTACACCCCCATCTTTGAGACTGAAATCTCAGAACTTCTCCCTGAACACCAGCCATGTCCAGTGCAGATGAGCACCAATGTATAATGACTGTTCCTGCCAGTTCCAGTTATGACAGATACTGAGAACACACACTATTGGACTTTGTAACATTTGAAAATGGTGCAACCTGCTTAGCATTGTGCAAACATGTTACCCATGTTTGCATGATGGGAAACAATAAAATGAAGTTAATACATACACAACTGACAATATTACTGTGTCATGCATCAAGAAAATATTTAGGATATGAGGAATAGTAGGCAACTGTTATAACTCAGGGTGACGATAATGTGAGGTGGGACACCATTACAAAAAGAGAAATGTCTGTTGTAGTAGAGCCATGGACCTTATACATGGCATTCCTATACTCACAACTGTTGCCAGTAGAAGGATTAAAGAATACATGTGTATATTTAATTATACTGCAGTGTAATGCAAGAACACATTAGTAAAATACAAGTTGCAATCCTTGTATCAAAACGCAGGACCATGTGAACTTCAGGCTAACACTTAACATCTGCAGCCACAGAAGTTACAAGTAGAGCTACTACATTACTATTTATCCTGAAGTTCTCACTGTTACACACAGCGCAATGGCACTTAGTGGGTTTGCGCTATCAAGACTAACATTAAGTGAATGCATCTAAGGTATATTTTTAGATGTCTGGTTCCCGTCTGTTACCTGGGTGGTCCACTTCTACAGTTTGTGCACTACCACTGTGATGGACACCAGCTATGCATAGCTGATGCCATTTGACTACGCAAGCAACTCACAAACTCCAAATATTGAGATAAAAACAAGTCATAATAGGCAGAATATAAAATCAGTGTATCACATACACTACTAGACTATGTAACTGCACAGGAAATATCCCCACATATAATCTAATTCACCATCCCATGCACATGTCAAACTCAGGATGGGTGCCTTAACCCTGTGTTTCACACATACACCTTTGTAACAAGTAGCAATAGGCATCCAGCGCCATACCTCTCAACCTCTTAGAGCAGGGAATCTGAACAGAGGAATAATTAATGGGGGGGCAAAAGCCTATAAATAGGGACACTCTTTAAATATTGCTTGTGCATACTTAGGAAATGGATAGAATAACAGGGTATGCATTAGCATGACTGTTCTGATGGATATGAAGTCTGAAACTCAGATTGTGCCATCATGACCTCAGTCCTCAATGATTTACCAGTGATTTGACAGACTGCCACAATAGTATGAACCACAGACCTGATAAATGAGTCTAACATCTGGACAGTCTGTGAAAATTTGTATAGTTGAGAGGGACTGTCAGCATACAATCAAATTGAAAATAATGTACAGTCATAAGCAGCATCAGCTTCAGCCTGTAGCACACACAAATGTATGTAAATTGTAGCTGTGTACTTACAATCTGTCATGTGTACTCCACTATTTCACTGCACATATAGAAAGGGCATGGTGTGTACACACTGATGCCTTATATCTTGTTGAGTAGCGTCACGGGATTGGTTTATTAGCATACAGTTCAGCAGTGCATGCTGTAGTTAGATAATATGAGGCACAGACTAGGTCAAATGCAATCAGTTACTAATGTACACCATTGTATAAAGGCAAATAAATGTGTAGCTAGGCCAACCAATGTAGATGAGAGTTATTTCAGAATTCAAAATCAGTGACGCATTTATTTTGGAAAAGTATATTTCGACAGAAGAGTATTACACTCGGTTACGTATCCATTTCTGTTGACTAAATAATGCATATGTTGGAATGTACATATGAATGATGTGAAGTAAACCAGTAAGCATTTGTTAGAGCTGTACTCATGACATGACCTTGTTTCTCAGCCATTTGAGAGGTACAGAGGATGTAGAGTAGGCCGAATGCCTAATGCTTTGTGATAACTATGCACACATTTCATGGATTGCTCTTTTGAGAGCACTTTTGAATTTACACTGTTGTTTGATTAGCACATTTGTCCCTTAGCCTGTCATATTTTTTGTTTTGGGGGGAGGTAAGTCCCTGCTGCAGTATAAATCAGAATGGACTGTTGTGTTGGGTGTGTGAGCTTAAGTGAGTATCTGCTATGGCACAAACAAGGGCATGTTCATCATGCTACTCTCCTTGTTTTGTAGCCCCCGTGATGTGACCCCCATGTTATTTGATGACCACTGCTGAATCTTTAAATTGTAATCAAGTAGTGAATACTGACAGCCTTCCTGTACCGCTTTATCTGTACACAGTTTATTTGTATATATGCGATTCTTATGTATATGTGTTATCATTATTTTGTCTTTCAGTAAACAATATGCCCACTCAGCATAGGCCCTCCTTTTAGGAGGCAGAGAATGACCTCATCATTGAAGCATTAAGGTAACATCATGCAGTCCTGATCTCCAGGGGATAGGCTAATATGTCACAACATGCGGCCCTGTGAGACAAATTGGTCCAAAATGAAAATATTACTGGCTGACAAAATGGCAGCTATGATTAGGTGTGACACAGAGCCACAGAAATGACTCATGCTGCAAGGAGGCATACTGCTGAAGTGGCAGGTAATCGTCAGATCACCAGTTGTGGGCCTGCAGCAGAACAGCCCCTCACCACCACTGAGGAATTACTGGCAAACATTGCCACACAGGAAAGCTCCCATCAGTCCATCCGCCAGTATGTTCTGGATGTGGGTGCCACTCCTGTGTCTCAGAAGGACCTTCCAGGTAGGCTTGGTTAGATCAGCGGGAGAATACTGTTGCATTCAATGTGTAATAGTGTATATAGTTTTAATGTGTGACGGGTTGCTATTTTGGTGGGGGTATTTAAGATAGCTGAGGTCTTAAGGTCATTTAGAGGTTGTCAGGCACATTCTTGTTAACATTGCAGTTACTGTAGATAGAGATCATTAAAAGTTTTACCCCCTGTTATACTGTTAAATGTAGTGCTGTTGCCATTACCTCTCCCTTTGCTTCTTTCAGGACTGTCAGGAATCCACAGAGCTAGGGCTCCTACAGTTGGTAAGCAGAATACATTTATGTCATTAATGTAGAAATATCAGTAATCTCTGTGGTATCCCTGAAGTCTCAAGCAACCCACTAAACAAGTATAGTGGGTCCGGAAACAAAACAGTGTAAGAGACTTCACTGTGTGGAAGATTTTCAATCCATATACATAAATGTCATGGTGAAGCTATACATGTTATTCTATCACCTTTCTATGTTTGTAAGTCAATATGTCACAATGGTACTGATTCTTGGGCCTTTGTCCACACATTATTCATGGCTTTGTCCACATTCCTTGCTCTAAAAGGTTGTGAGGTATGAAGGTCTGTAATAGTGGCAGCTGTGTAAATTGCCTAAAATATATTGCAGTGTAGTAGTGCAGGTATTAATGTATTTCTGTTTTCCTTCCTTTTATCACACTTGAACATGGAAGTGGTTCTGTGTCCCCTACACCACCTGATGTCAGTGTCTCATCAGACTCTGATGATGATGGTGGCCAAAGTGAGGCACAGCTGGGGGTTGCAGAGGCTAATTTTGACACAGAGGTTGACATTCAGTGACCCCTCTCATTTTCACCAGACACAGCCAGTATGCCTATGCATACCCAGTCCACTAAGGCCATAGATATTGGACAGTTGGAGGGCAAGGACACTGACAATGGAAGTGTAGCTACTACTGCGGCTTCAGTGACTGTTGACATTGGCCATAGCTAAACTGTGGGTGAGGTACCACACAGGTGGATTGATAGGGGTGCTCAGAGGAGGCCAGCTGTCCCTCCCCAACCTGTTGCAGGTGTCTCATCACATGTCACTCAACTTATGTTTAGGGCTGTCATGGGGGGCACAGGCATGTTCAGAAACGAATTCCAGGAGAATGCTCAGGGTTATACGTTGGACACAGTCTGACATTTGTGACTGCCTCCACTGTGTTGTTGATTCCTTGGATCATTTGAATGATACATTGGAACAGGATGTATCTGTGAGGTAGCACAGTGTATCTGTCATAGAATGCACATTGTCTATGATGGAACATCTGCTGGGAGAGGAGCATCAGCCTCATGAATGTAGGTCAGCAACCACATCTGCTGAGAGCCAACATGGCCATGCCCGATCATGATCCCAGAGTGGCAGTACAGCCACTGCTCCAGCAGGGAGTGTGCTGTCCACGCCCAGACATAGGCCATGGGGTCATGGTCCTGGGCATCACTGTGAATGGAGCATGTCCAGCAGACATCAGTCACCTTCAGGTAGTAGCACAGCATCTGACTTTGGGCATGGAGGTGCTAGTGTAATTCCTGGCAGAGCCATTTCTCATGTTCGGGAATGGGGATGATGAACTGTCAGCTATACCATGCACAGCTCACAGCTGTCCAACATACAGACATGTAGGGCTAGCACTGAGCTTGGCTGTGTTCATGCAGACACTCACACACCAATGTCACATTGAGGGCACCTACAAACACAGACAACATTTACATGGTCCATCTTGTCTGCTTCCCTTGCTTACTCACACACACACACACTTTCTGGCCTTTTGTGTCAGCCTAGGCCTTTTGCACCCCCACACAATACCTTGTGCAAGTGATGCCCACTGAGCCACATCCCTATCATCTGTCTTTTGGATTCAGGGATACCAAAGCTATGTGTCTGATGCACAGGGAGACTATCTATATTAATATGGCATTATTACCTCCATTTGTACTGTTCAACTGATAATTGTACCTGTCATTACGTAGCCATTTAGACATTTGCTACCACAGTAGTTTATCTACTGTACAGTGGGTGCTTTTGTAAGGGCTGTGAAGTCAGACAATTACATGTGTCTCATTAATATATCTGACTTTCTCATTAAAGATTGTTTAGTACAAACATATGGGTCCACATCCAATGTCAACCCATCAGATTCAGGAATGTATGTCAATACTGAAGACAAATCTCATCAGAATGGTAATGCAGTATGATGTTCCTGTTTGCATGTACATTGCCATAGGTTCCGGGGTTCATAGGATGTGACTAGGGTATGGACCTGATGTTGTTTAGAAGCAAAGACATTACATCCCAATATATTATGCAAAGGCAGATATAATGCATGCCCAAGTTTTGTCTAGCAAGGACCACCTGTCATTTGTCTAGTCAGGATGTAATAGACAAGTCTTGGTGGGTTCTGTTCAAGCTTTATTATGTACAAACACATCAGAATTGAGGCTTAATGACTTTAACTTAGATAAACTTATATGCAAACTCACAACAACAATAACAACTAATACATTCATACATGCTCACTCTCTGGTTGCACTCTCAAAATGGCACTAAAGCTAGCATGTGCTTGTTATTTATATGCACATTCAGTCCTTCAAATGCTTCTTAGAGATACAGCACACACACACTCTGTACTACATCCTTCATCTCTGAGAAATAGGTCATGCAATGTTGACAACATCAGTTGACATGTAATCAACACAAATAATTCTTTGTTATGCAATTATACAGAGCTAGATACACACACACACACACACACACACACACACACACACACACACACACACATATATATATATATATATATATATATATATATATATATATATATATATATATATATATACACACGCACACAATTATGACTAGGTCTGGAAATATGACCAAATCATGTGACATAAAATTTAGAATTATATTTAGCAGCTGGGACTGTCTCTACTGAGTGTTCAACCTTAGGGACATCAGGAACATCATCAGGAATGGAAGTAGAAGTTAAGACATGTTCTGCAACAGGTACATTGTCTGGATTCCTCTGAGATCTAGAGTCTGTATCACAGGAACAATGCTATGATATTGTTTCTGGTACAGGAAGAAGATGTCTGTAATTTCTCCTGTACTCCACACCACTCAGATTCTACAAAGTAGGAGCTCAACTTGGTACATGTACCTGTTAGTTGACCAATCCGGCCAAAACCTTTCGCTCTTTGTATCCTTACTGTCTCTCCTTCTTTCAATGGACAAATAAATCTGCTTGATTTATCATAACTGGACTCTGGAAAGAACTCTTCCTGAATAATTGGGCTCTAATGGTTCTGGTGTTCTTAGCTTTAGGCCTTAATAAACTGGAACTATTTATTTATTTATTTATTTTCATTTGTTCATTGGGATTGTCCAGCTGGGCCAGAAGTGCCCATTTTCAGGGAGTCCTGGGGAGAAAAGCTCCACATATAAGACATTTCACATATAATACAGAATTTACTTTAATAAAGACATTTAGTACATATTATTGGCAGCTTATACAATTGATGAAAAGAACAGTACATAAGTAATCATTCTCAAATCAAAGATATTATACAAACAATACAGAGTATATACATGAGAAAATTCCATATGAGTGGTTTTCAGATAGCAAAATTTATATAGGACACTTCATGCATGAGCGATAGGCTATACGAGTCCTGTTGCAGGAATCAGCAAAGTCGGTGGATATTGTTGCAGATATAAGTGGTGGTATGATATTAAGGTAGGCTGCGAGAGTACCTGAATGTCTCACCTGGTTCAATGGTAGGTCTATAAGGGTTAGGAAGAGAAGGAAGTAGACAGGAGGGATCAATGGTAGGACAATGAGGGTTAGTAGAAGAGGGAAGTGGACACGCTGAAGAGGCGAAGTAAGTAAAAGACAGGTGGATGTGAAAGGAGGATGCCAGAGTAGTAGAGTGGGGGTGAGAATAGTTGTGATGGTTGAGGTTAGGCTATGTGAGATGTGGTGTTAGCACATGTGCACAGCCAAGATGAGAAGAGGTGTTGTTTCAAAGATGTCTTGAAGAGGTTACTGAATGGGTGGATGTAAGTGTTGGCGGGGGGGAGTTTCAAAGTTTTGTGATGGTAAAGGAGTAAAGCTTCTGGCCAGCCGTAAGTTTGGGTTTTTCTACATTTACGAGCGGTTGGTTGTTAGATAGGAGTGCTCTGTTAGGATGGTATAAACTAAGCATAGAAGATAGAGCAGGGCACATGGATAGATTATGAATGAGTTTGTGAGCTGTAGTTAGTTGGATAAAGGTGAGATAGTTGGGGAGTTCAAGCCATTTTAGCTTGCATAATGATAACCAGTGGTGGGTTGAGTAGGAGGCTTTAATTACAAACTTAGCAATTTTGTTGTAGCATGAGTCTAGTTTGGACTTTAGAGAGGACTGAGTGTTGGTGAGGAGGGGGGCACCATATAAAAGAGAGGGTAAGAGAAAAGAAGAGGCAAGGGAAAGTCAGGCTGAGGCACTGAGTAGATTTTTGTGTTGGTAGAGAGTGCCAAGCTTTTGATGTGTCTTTTTGACATTGGATTGGATGTGCAGGTCAAATGTGAGGTTTTCGTCTATGATGACACCTAGGAGTTTTGTGCAAGGTACAATGTTGATGATGGTACTGTTTAGGGATTGAATGGTGAAGTTCTCTTTTTGTAGGGGTGTGGACTTTTTGGGGGCAATGAATACTAGTTTGGTTTTGTTGGGGTTCAGGGCAAGATGAATATTAGACATCCAAATTTCGGTGGAGGTGATGGCATTTTGGGTGAGTTGGTGTAGTTCTGAGCAGTTATTTGCAGTGCAGATGATAGTAGAGTCATCTGCATACTGGATGACTGAGCCTTGAGAGAGTGCATTGTGGTATTGATAAATATGCTAAACAAAAGTGGGCCTAAAATGGAGCCTTGAGGAACACCAATTGTAGTGGTTAGAAGAGGGTAGTAAGAGTTCTGCCATTTAGTTGATTGTTGCCTGTTAGTGCGGTAATTAGTGAACCAGTTTAGAGTTTGAGGTGAGGTAACTATGTTAGAGAGTTTTTTTAGAAGGAGAGAGTGGGATATAGTATTGAAAGCTTTAGAAAGATCAAAAATAGTGAAGATATAATTTTACCAGCATCATGGCCTCAGTTGACATTGTCCAGGAAGGATATGAGGGAAGTGGTGGTACTATGTCCTGACCTAAATCCATGTTGGGTAGGGGAGAGGATATGGTTGTGAGTCAGATGGTGAAGAAGTTAAGAATGCATACATTTTTCCAAAATCTTAGAGCTGGGTGATAGTATGACACTGGGGCAGAAGTAGGTGGTGTCTATGTTGGACCTCCCCTTGTGTAGAGGGAGGATATAAGCTTTTTTCCAGATGATGGGCATATAGGATTCTTGGACAGATCTGTTGAGAAGTATGCTAAGAGGTAACTAAAAGGCAGTGGTGTTCTGGTTTGTCTGGATAGAAGTCTCTGAGCAGGTGAGCCCAGTATATCATCACGGGGTATGTTTCTGAGATTAAGTAAATTCAGAAAGACATTGGTATTGTCACACTTTGACCTTTCAAGTAATTGTTTTGCACTCTACTGCACGTTCAGTTAGTCCATTTGACTGTGGATATTCTGGACTACTAGTAACATGTACAAAGTCCCATTCTCCTGCAAATTTCTGAAACAACTGACTAATAAATTGAGTACCATTGTCAGAAACAACTTTCTGTGGACTACCATGGACTGTGAAATGGCATTTCAACTTAGTGATCACAACAGTGGAAGTTAGATTAGATAGTAAATCGATCTCAAACCAGTTCAAATAAGAGTCTGCCAACACTAAGCAATGCTGATTGCTCCACTTGCATATATCAATGGCTCTTGCTGACCAAGGTAGTTCAAGAAGTTGGTTCTCTTTGCAAATGTGATTTAATACTATTGCATGCTGAACAAGAAGAAAGTACTTTATCAATGTCTTTTACTTGAGAAGGCCAAAATATTAGTTGTCTTGTCCTTCTTCTGGTAGATTCAGAACCTGGGTGACCACAATGCAATATTGGATATATTCATGTTGTAAGGAAGCAGGAACAACAACTTTAGGACCTTTGAAAATAATGTCGCCTTCCATCAACATCTTTCTCTGTGAGGAAAATAAGTTTGAACTTCAGGTTGTACACTAGATTGCTTTGCCGGCAATCCAACATTAATGTAGTGGTTGAGCTTTTGCAAAATTCGATCAGTCTTTGTATGAACTCTTAGCTCTTCAAGTCTTGTGGTAGAAAAATTACACACTTTCATGATGTCAAAGTCAAAATTCTCTGCATCTTGCTGTTCCTTTGCAGTTCTAGGTGATCTGGATAAGGTATCAGCCAGATAAAGATATTTGTCTTTTGTGTAGACCATTTTGAAGTTGTACTTTTGCAATTTGAGATTCATTCATTGTAATCACAATGGAGCTGAATGCATAGGCTTCTTTAGAATAGTAACTAGAGGTTGGTGATCATTTTCAATCTGAATAGCTTGACCATAGATATAATCATGAAACTTTGAGCATGCAAATACTATTGCCAAAAATCCTTTCTCAAGTTGAGCATATTGCATTTCAGTTTTGGTAAGGATTCTGGATGCTTACACTACTGGTCTGCCTTCTTGAAGAATAACTGCACCAAGACCAAATTTTGAAGCATCACAGAAAGAGTGACTGACATCATAGTATCTTAATGTAGGTGGCAATTTTCTGGTTAAGGTCTTCAGATGCTTTCTGGTGTTGTTCCAACCAAGACCATGTGACATTTTGTGCATCAGCTCTCTTAAATGTGCTGTAAACTTACTGAAGTCTGGTATAAACTTGCCCAAATAGTTGACCATGCCAAGAAAACATTGTAGAGCTTGAACATTATCTGGTGTTGGTATCTGAAGAATGGCTGCTTGCTTGGATGGACCTGGTCTCAAGCCAGTGCTGGTAAATAAATGACCTACATATGTTACTTCTGGTAGTTTGAATTAGTACTTTAGAGGATTGAGCTTTAAGTTCACTTCACATGCTCTGTCTAGAACTCTCTTAAGGTTTCTGTCATGCTCTGCTTCACTATTGCCTCCAACCAATAAATCATCTACTATTATGGCACAAGGATAACCTGAAAAAAATTGCTCCATTGCACACTAGAAGACTTCATTTGCAGAATTTATTTCAAATGGAATCCTTAGGAATCTGTATCTGCCAAAGAGGATACTGAAAGTAGTCAGTAATGAGGATTTGTGATCAAGCATCATTTGCTAAAATTAACTTTTTGAATCCAAAACAGAAAAAACAGTGGCATTTGGATTTAAGGCTGTGACTTCCTTGACTGCACAATTGGATGCTGTGGTCTCTTTAATGCTTTGTTCAAATCTCTTGGGTCAATACATATTCTGATTTTTGTCTGAGCCTTTTTTTGTGGGCTGCTACCTTAGAAGACACCCATTCATTTGGTTCTGTAACTGGACAAATTACACCTTGCTGCACCATTTTATCCAACTGAGCTTTGACTTTATCCTGCATAGCTATCAGCACTTTTCTTGTTAGTGTGACTACTGGACTGAGCTCTGGGTCTAACTTCATAGAATACACAACTGGAAGTTTTCAAAACCTGTCACTGAAAACATTAGCATACTCTGAGAAAATGCTTTCAGTAAAATTGGAACTAGGATATGTGCTTATATGATGAACTTTGGTAAAAGAAAGCAGATTAATTCTCAAACTATCTCTGAGACCCAATAATGACTGCACAGGTCTTTGAACTACATAGAATAACAAGCTGTAAGAGTTCCAAGCCAAATAACATGAAAGCACTACTTAGCCTTCATAATCAACAAGTTTCACACTACTAGCAGCATTGAGTTGTTCATTAGTTCTCATCTTAGCAAATGTGTCCGCTGACATAAAATTACACTTTGAACCTGTGTCTACTTTGAGCTTGGTGGATATACCATTGATCTGAACAGTACAAAAGACTTCATTCTTTGCCAACAAATTCACTGCATCAGCCTTTGCACCAGTTACTGATTAACAACCTACGTAGAAAGCAGAGTTGCAGTTCTCTACATGATCAACTTGCTTTTTTGAGCGACCCTTCTTTATAACTCTGTGAGGTTTACTTGATTTGCAAAACTTTTGAAAATGGTTCCATTTTTTACACGTCTGGCATTGCTGACCAAATGCTAAGCTTTTCTCTCTTGTAGCTTCATGATTGGCACCACAATTGTGGCAGTTAACAATAAAGCTGGATTTGGGTTTTGCTGATTCATGCTTGTACTGCACTAACCATGCTCCTTTCTTAGAACTTGCTGGAAAACTACATGGTTTCCCATGACAACCCACAGGGGCTGTAGCTGCCATGTGCTTAGGCCTGCTTTTCCTTGCCATGTGTTGCATGCTGTCTACATTTGGTCTGGAGTCTGCTGAAACCATGGTCTTATCTCTTGCAAGCATTCTTGTGTGCCTTTTTGTAACTTCATGGATTTGACAAATTTCAGTAGCTTTAGTCAATGTTAAGTCACTGCCCCAAAGCAAAATCTTTCTCACAGCAGCACTATTAATACCACACACAAACCTTTCCTTTATCAATTCAGCTTTTAAGTTGCCAAACTGACACATTTTAGCTTTGTTTCTCAGGTCAGTAATATAAGCTGCAAAGGTTTCCCCTGGTTTCTGATCTCTTGTGTAAAACAAATGTCTCTCTAATGTAATATTTGTCTGGGGGTTACACATTTCTCTGAATTTGTGCTTCAAGCACTCAGGGTCTTCCCTTGATTCAGCCTGTACAACAATATGACAATTTTCACCTTCTCCCTCATATACTGCTGGTGCATACACAAATGAACGCTCTCTTTCAATGGCCTCTGACCCTGCTAGGATTAGTAAAATGTATGCCTTGATGCATGCATCTTTGTCAGAATAAGCTGCTTGTATAAAAATGTTATACTCTTGCTCAACTATTCTCCAATTCTCTGCAATATTCTGATACAAGTGATGAGGGCTTTCATAATCCATCTGCAATTATTTACACTTACCAGTGAAGGCTTTTGCAAATATGCATGAGCACACACACATATACATATGCCAGAAATTTATGCCAGTATTTATAACTTTTCCCAATAGCACAACAAGCCTCTGAATAAGTGAACTTTGCAAAATAAGTCTCTCGGGCACTGTAATACTTTTGAAATTACTGTACTGCAAGAAATCACCTCATATCAGTGTAAGAAACATTTCAAAATAACTGCACTGTGCCAATGAACTGGACAGAAGAAGTTCAGAGTAATAAACATTTCTAAGTAACTGCACTTTGTGAATAAACAGTACACGGCACACTGAAACTACCCCAAAATGGTGGTACCTTGCTAGATAATTCTTTACAGTGCAAGAAACACTCCATAATGGCATCACTTTATGAATAGAAACACCCAACACAAGAAACTTTTCAAAATGGCTGTATTTTGACTGTACTTCACGAAATAGTTGCACTTGGCACATAAATAAACTTTTCGCAATACATACACAGTAATAAGCACACACTGTAAGGTCTTCTACACACTTTGAGATACTTTGAATAACTCTAGTTATGCCCTGAATACAATATGAAGAACTAGTTATACAAAAACACAGTACTTTGCCAAAAACATGCAGTTGCCTTGCTTTATTTATGCTTAATGTGCCCTTTTTGCTCTCTATTATATTAATTTTGCTACTTTAATCTCTTTTCATGCCCATTGTACTTTTGTTGTGGTTGTTTTACTCTAAACATGCCTGTTTTGCTTTAAACATGCTTATTTTGCCTTAAACATGCTTGTTTTGCAATTTTGAGGTAATTCCAAACCCCTTATGTGCTTCTATGATAATTGTTTTATCAGATATCTTAATTTTAAACATTACATTTAATTAATAAACCTTTTGTGCTTTTCACTTGTTTAATAATGTGGTTTGTGCCCTTGTAATGCTCCGTTTTATCTTTTTTTTATATAAAATAAATTGTTCATGCAAGTTTACATTACTTTTGGTTCTCTTCTGGCCCTTTTTGTGCTCACTTCTCTTAGTTTGCCTTCACTGTTAACTCTGCACCTCGTAGCTCTGAATATCAGTCTCTGGAATCCTGGTTCTGACACCATGTCGCTTGTCTAGTCAGGATGCAATAGATGAGCCTTTGTGAGTTCTGTTCAAGCAGCTTTATTATGTACAAAAACATCAGGAATGAGGCTCAATGACTTTAACCTATATAAACTTATGTACAAACTAGCTAATACATTCATACATGCTCACTCCCTGGCTGCACTCTCAAAATGACACTGAAACTAGCACGTGCTTCCTGTTTATATGCATGTTCAGTCCTTGAAATGCTTCTAAAAGATACAGCACATAGACCCAGTTCTACATCACCCATGTCTAGGAGAGAAGCAGCAGTCATCCTTGGCAGGTAATGTTTCCACAGCAAGTCATCCAGGCTGTCCTTCAACAGAGTAATGGAGGTGCTCTGCTTGACATGAATTGGAAGCCTACTGCAGAGGAGTAACAACCTTTGAAAGATGTATCTGTCTTTACAGCATGTCCTATGTATGTCATAGTGTACACTGAGGTCCCTGGAATAGGTAACTGGTATCCACATTAATTACACGTGCAGCATTTGTCACCCCATTTTGGCCTCAAATAGCCCTATAAGACATACATAATCCGCCTCAAAGCTATTTATACCATACTGCACACAGTGACAACCACATCAGTCTGCCCACAGAAGACACGTGCAGGAGACCTTCTGTTATTTTATTACTCAGACATGTTTGAGGTCTATCAAGTTGATGGAGGTGTCTGGTACAATACATATCAAGGACTGGATTATATTCATTGCAACATCTGATGAGGGATGGGTCTAGGGGATTGCTAACGTACTTTGCTATAAATGTAATGTCATTGCTAATCAGATGTATGATTTAGACTGTCTACCACCCCACAGTACACCCAGGTTGCAGTTGACGTGTACCAAAGTCTAGCAATAGAGATGTGGGGTATAGTGTACTCACGGTAGTTTTATAATAAGCAGGTACATTTATTATTTCTACAGGGTATGGTGATTCATTCCTGTGCAGTTCATGTAATACCCATGGTTTTGTCAGCAGTCATCAGTGCCACAGACCATCTGCTTTGTTCAGGAGTACTGACATGTATAGTCAAACATGAAAGGCCACAGCACTGACATGTCTGTAACCACACATGTGACATCCCTGCTGTTTGAGGTGAAATCTCGCACTGTGATTGAATGTTGTTAGTCTGTGATCCCATTTGCATACCAACTGATAACACAGGATTTGATATTTATTTATTTATTTATTTTACATTTGTTGACTGGGAGTGTCTGGCTGAGCCATTGCACGTTTTCAGAGGAGGCCTGGGGAGAAAAGCTTCAAAGATATACAATGCAATAAAAATAGCAATACAGATACATTTCAATAAAAATAACAATAGACAATTTTGGTAGTTAAAATACGTTGATGTGTCATTATTCACCTTGCTTAGTTTCCCACTGAGGACAGATTTTGGATTGTGATGAAGTCCTTGGCCAAGTTACAATAGAATGTGCTCAGAACTATGATGTGTTCTATATCTCGGGTCACAGTCTTGAATTCCACCAGGTTTTGCAGCCACAAGATACCCTTGGGAACACCTAACTGGAACATATGTAGTGTTTAAACGTCACCTATTTCATGTGTCTGAGATGCATGCAAATTGTATCCATTGCCTTATGGCAGAGGGTACATAAAGTTATGGTTCTATAATTACATTTGTATTTTGCCAATCATGCCTTGTGTGGCTGGAAAATTTTCACTGTATTTCATTCATTGTGGACACCAGCAGTATTCATACTGCGATTGAATATGGTGCCTGGGGGACTAGCTCACAGTTGACACACATGAACACAGGCCAGCAAGCCATCTGGTCCCATGGTGATTATCCTCTTACTCTTGGAGAGGACAATGATACCTTTGTCATTGTAGATACCACAACTCAGAGGTGATGTTGCACTCATGGTTTGTACTTGGTCTAGTGGTGGCAGGGGACAGTGTTCAGCCAAGCAGGTTTGGAAGTTACACTGGGTCAGTGTGTGTGCTACCATACACAATTTGATCTGAATACATCTGAGTTATATAATTTTGCAGATGTACATGAAGAAAGCCCTCTGCTTATCCCTGGATATGTTGTTGTGTAATGTCTTAGCATGGTTGCTCAGTCTGGGTTCTTGAAGGTGTCTTATTTGCATGTTTATGCTGAGGGGAGTGGCCTTCCACCCCTGGGTTCTCAATGTTGTATTTGTAAACAGCAGCTTCTTTCCCTTACTGTATAATGTAGTTATGACAGACACACACTGCTATGGTTTGTATTTTCCATAGGATCTTTGTTTGAGCCTATCAAGCACAGCTGCGTGTATACATTTGTGTAGATATGCAGACAGGGCATCATGGAGTAAGGTACTACAGCTGTCAATGACCTTTGTGCAAACTGTGTTTTGGAAGTATTTTAGACCATCCCATAGGAGTGTGTTGTTACCTTGGATGATGATAGTGAACCTGACACCTCCTTTGGGGGGCTCGGTAGCTGTATCTACTTCAAAACATAGCACCTTATGGTTGGAGTAACAGGTCAGGCACTACACATGTACCATTACATTGTTCACTCATATTGTTGAGGTACTGGTGTGGAATATGAGATAACCTTATGGAGTGTTGCACTCTTTCTTCCATGGCATTTCAGGTCACAAATTCCAGGTAATATTGTGCAGGTGAGTTTGTTGTCCTATAATCATCCCAATCAATGAAAGTATAATTTCACTCACCCCTGCCTGGGTTGCTTTGGTCTACTTTAATTGCCCCATGTAGTAATATAAAGGTTGTGTGCCTTCTGTAGTCATGCGCAGTGAGCTATTAATGGTAATAACAGGAAGGGGTTTCCTATCTACAGTAGACTGGACATAGAATAACTCCATATAATTATCTTCTCTAAACAGTGTTGAGGTGTACTTATCTTCAATGTAAATAGAAATGACTCCTCCTGTGGTACACAGAACTTCCATTTACTGTGTGGATATTTGGAAGTCATTATAGCCTTGCAAGGGCAAAGTACATACAGCTGCATTGAACCAGGTTTCTGTGCCTGCACAAACATCAACAATCTTCACTGTGAAGAGTGCTTACAGAGAGTGCAGTTTAAGATATGCACTCCGGGTTTAGCAGCATGGCCCTCACTTTGTTGGAGATGTACATTTTCACATTGGTTATTCTGCTTCTGTGACCTTGTCTAAGAACGGGATTATGGTGCAGTCAGATGGCTTAAGTCTGGTAAAACAGCATGCTTTATCCACCATATCATCCCACACACTCACAGATACTGCATCACTGTACTATGACACCAGAAACTTAGGAAAGATGAGTGAATCTGTTGTTCTTTATATAATGGTATCATCTTTGGCAAGGGTATAATGCTGATCAAAGATATGGACATACCTGGCAGGGACCCATTTTTAGATAGCTCAATCATGTATGTGTTCATATATTTCACATAGTCACGTCTTAAGTTGTGCATACCATTTTGAAGTATGCTGGAATACGACTGAGACTTGTTGAAAGACTTGATTACGTATGTGCTGTGATGACTACATATGCCACACAGCTGACATGAAACATATCCTTGTTTAAGCTGTTGAGTGGTGCATCTGTACATCTCACTTTACAGTCAACTATTATGAGAACCTCTGTGATACATGCCCATTGCCTTAAGCACTTCTATGGTGAGATAGTGGTGATGATATGTCTGATGTGTATTGTCTGCTTTTAGCCTGATTGTGTTTAGTATGTGTCTGCTGTTTATGTTGGTTTGTGGTGAGTACCTCTGCACATGATGGTTTGTGCTGGGTGCATGTTATGAGTAGGACTCGAGGTGTGTGAGCAGACAACCTTTCCAGTGTTACCCATCTGGAAGGTAGAGAGCACTGAATCCAGATCACTACTATACGTGGATCTCTTGAAATGTGTAGGGGATACAGTTTATTCAGTGCACAGGAGGCATTATCTGCACTGAGTCAAGAACTCATGTTTGCTATGCTAGTAGGGGAAACAGGGGAAATGATAGTTGATAATGGGAGGTTTGAACCTGGTATCTGCATAGAGAATGCAAACAGGAGGTGTATATGTGATCTGACTGCCATTTTCAGGTGACTAATCAATTGGGTGTACTTTGTGATGTCCTTCATAAGGTGGATGAATACCTCTGTTACTGATAAGTAAGTGGGTAAATTGCTGCCTGTTATGCAACAGAGGTTCTGACTGCTAGATCTGCTCTGCTACATAGCAGCAGGCGATTGTTTTTGAAAGCATGTGTATTAACATTTCTGCACGTATGAGAGCAAAGTGATACAGCATCTGCACACAATCCAGAGCAGGTAATACAAAGACACACTGTTAAAGCCCAGACCGAGTCCAGATACAATTTCCGTCAATTAGAAACTTCTACTGTGCACTCATGCCACAAGTGTGCAGATGGAGTTTCTTCAAATGGAGATGTCATCTTCTTCCACCTATTCTTTTGGACAGTACCATTAGAGCTCACTACAAGTGTTCTACTTCCATGTCTAACTGTCCTCTGCATCTTGCTCTGTCACACCAACCACCTGCATGTCCTTTGTCAAAACATCCGTACACCTTATCATAATCCTTCCTATTTTCCTCTTACCTGGCAACTCTGTCCTTAGCATCCTTCCCCCAGTATACCCAGCATCACTACTCAGCACATGTCCAATCCAACACAATCCCACCACTCTGTCTTCATTTCCAAACCGTATAACCTGAGCTGACATTTTAATATATGGTTAATACTCCTGTCCATCCTTGGCCCACACAATGCAAACCATAACATCTGGTACTCTAACAACAC
>NC_056751.1:672651116-672861116 GCF_019279795.1 Protopterus annectens | reverse complement strand
TCCATCATATTCCATACCATTTAGCTCATGTTACACTCAGTTCCCATAATCCCTTATTACTGCTCTTTAATTTATTTATAAACTTCCAAAGTTCACACAACTGTATCTGTATATTTACTTACTTCATGCCTAGTACCATGGTTCAGCAATGTATTGGCCTTAGTCTTATCATATTTCTGCTTAGACTCTTGCCATACTATGTGAAAATTTCCACATATGTATTGTATTTCTATCCATTCTATATATTCCTTTATTGCATGTTATGTAATTACTTCAGAAGTATGTATACTTAAAATGTGATCTGTGTTTATCTTTGTTCTTACTATTTGTTTATTTAAACTTTTTTTATTTTGGGAGCTTTTCTCCTCGGGTCTCCGCTGAAAAAGGGCTTCTAAGAACCCAGACAGACTAACTTGGTTAACAAATGTAAAAATAAATAAAATAAATAAATAAGCTCCAAATCTCAGCACCTTACTTAGTGCTAGAAATTGGACTCCCCTGTATGCCATATGTGAACCCACCTCTGCTTTAGATGTTTTTAATAAATAACCGGCCACAATTTGGGATATATTGTATGTCCTTACAAAGAAAAAAGGCTTATTTGACAGTGTTGCCCACTGATTTTAGTGGATATTAAAATTAAAGCCAGATCTTCAACCAGAAAAAATAGAAATGGAACCCCAACAACCCAGAGCAACACCACATTTCTGAGTTTAAGGAAATAAATGAAAATTGCAACAAACACTGCAAAAGTATTGTACCTTAGACAGAAACAGGAAGCAAACTGGTTTAGTGCCAATCAGTTTTTGAAAGACATAAAGTGCTTAACACAGACCTTAAATAACTCTTCAGCTACCACAAATTAACCAATAACATTGAATTATCCCACCTTTGCAAAATATAATGCTTTCTTTTTGCAGTCCACCTCAACTAACGTAACTAAAGATGTTCCAATAATTTACTACCCCCCAGTGAAGAAGAACCTTAATTCCCTGATCTGTACCCTCTAGCCTCTTATACAGCAATGTTTTGCTTCTCTGAAATTTCAGTAAAACAGACTAAGTCCCTACTTCTCAAACTCAACAATTCAGGATCTAAATCCATGAATCTTCATCCTACCTATGCAAAGGCTTGAAGCTGAAAAAAATTGCTAAACCCTTTACTCGTACCTTCAACCTCTGTCTCACTTAAGGCACCATCCCATCAGTATTCAATCATGCAGTTATAATCCCTCTGTCTAAAGTCACTTCTCCCAATGTGCTGAGCGCTTATAGATCTATTTCTACCCTGTGCCCTATTACCAAAATATTTCAAAAACTTTTATACAAGCAATTACCTAAGCACATTAGCTATGGCCTTTTATGTGGCACACAACATGGCTTTAACTATGACTTCACTACCGTTACGACTCTGGTAATGGTCACTTTTGCCATTTATTGCAACCTGAATGAGGGATTTATTATAATATGGCTCTTTCTTGACATGACAAAGGCTTTTGAAATAGTCAAACACTCCCTGTTCTCAATAAGCTCAAAAGACTCAGCTTTGGAGACAATGCTATTTGCTGGTTTTGCAGCTGTCTAAATGACAGAGCTTTCCAAGTTCATGGCAATGTCTCATCCTCTGCTGCTTGTAAACTTAATACAGGTGTACCTCAAGGACCTGTGCTAAATCCTCTTCTTTTGTTTGTTAATGATTTTCCAATAGATTACTAAATCTTAAATTAATAGTGTATGTTAATGATATGCTGCCCCTGATATCCAGTATTAGCCACACCGGCCTGCAAACCAAGTTACGGAACAATTTTACTCTGTTATGCACCTGGTCCACTAATGACAAACCACTAATTAACCCTAATAAAATCAATGTCATGGTCTTTGCCTAAGCCAAGAAGTGTCCTACTTTTCCTCCTATTCTCGTAACAGATATTAATGGGAACATAATACCTAATTACTGCCACCCCCATAGTGCCTTTTTTAGGCAAGGCTGAAATTCTAAACCTACCACCCTAGAAAACAAAAATGGGAAGAAACTGAGGGTAATGCTGCTCAATGCCAGAAGTCTAAATCTCAAAATGCACGCACTCGAGGCCCTTCTCAGTATGGAGAACATCGATGTCTGTGCTGTAACTGAAACCTGGTTCAAGGCTCCTGAGAGCACCCCGGCACTATTAGGTTTTACCTCATATCATGCATTCAGGCCCCAAAACCCGGACCACACCACAAAAGGAGAGGGTGTATCCATATTCATAAAGGATATCCACACCTCCAGGTTGGTGGCAACGCACGAAGCTTCGGAAACCATCCAGGTGCAACTAACCATAGGCAAAACTGCTCTACAAATTGTAGCATGCTACAGGCCACCCTCTCAAACTCAGGAACCCCACACAGCCTTCCTGAAGACACTGGAGGGTATAAATGTATCTCCAAACACCATCATATTGGGTGACTTCAACTACCCGAATATAGACTGGGAACATTACTCAAGCCCTAACTTTCTAGCCCAACGGTTCCTGGAGTTCATAAATTCAAATGCCATGGAACAGCTAGTCACTGTTCCCACGAGAGGAGAAAATATACTAGATCTCATTGTCACAAACATGGGGACAAAATGCTCCACACTGGAAGTATATCCCTCATTGGTGAGATCTGATCATAAACTAATCTCACTGGAAATCCACATCCCGTCCCCACCCCAAACAAAAAGACCATAGTGAAGAACTTCTCTAAAGCAAACTTCACACTACTCAAGACTGGTGTGGTATCCTTCAAGGCCCCTGAGCCAGAGGAAACCACAACCCAAGCTGCGGAAGCCCTTACAAATGCCTTCTATGAACACCTCCAGGACTGCATGGATCAGGCAATCCCAAATAAAACCAAGACTCTTTCCACAAAGGGCAAACGTCCAGTCTGGTGGACCCCAGCCATTAACAAACTTTACAATAAGAGGAGAAAGCTATTACATGATAGAACAAAATCCATAAAAGGGAAGTCACCCCTGATCATTATTAGTAAAAAAATACGAGCACTCATAAAATCAACTAAGGCCAATTTTGAGAGAAAAATTGCCATGTATTCAAAGGACAATCATAAGGCCTTTTTCAGCTATGTTAGGAACCTCGGTGGAAACTCCCAGATATGCTCAGAATTAGTCCAAAATGATACAAAAATCACTGAACCCACAGACATTGCCAACATACTGGCAGACAGGTTCAGTGCAAACTTCACCCCCTCTCCCCCCCTAAAGGAGAGATAACTATCCCAGCCGAGTGTAGCCTCCCGGACATCTCAAATGTGCAGGTGAAAGCTGCTTTCTCTAAAGCTAAAAACACAGCATCAATGGGACCAGATGGTGTCCCCGGCTGTGTGCTACATGAGCTAAATGAGGAATTAAACCCGCACATAAGGCAGCTGTTTAATCTCAGCCTTACCACAGGATACGTGCCCAAGGAGTGGCGTACGGCAACTGTGGTCCCACTCCACAAAGGCGCCTCACGGACCCTGGTAATTACCGCCCCATAAGCTTAACAAGTCTAGTCTGCAAAGCTATGGAGAGGATCATAATGGAGCTCATAAACAAAGATATAGGGGACTTGCAGACATTGGACCCGACCCAGTTTGGCTTTGTCAAGGGAAGATCATGCCTTTTGAACTTGGTCGACTTCTTGAAACAGTCACCAAGGCCATTGATGAGGAAAGGCAGTCCATACAGCCTACCTTGACCTTGCAAAGGCTTTCGACACAATACCCCACTCGGGTATTGTAGAAAAACTTACCAGCTTAAATGTAAACCCATATGTCACAAGATGGGTTGCAAACTGGCTTAAGGACAGAACCCACAGGGTTAGAGTTGCTGGCGCTGTGTCAGACTCCAAGCCGGTCACAAGTGGTGTCCCACAGGGCTCGGTCCTTGGCCCCGTATTGTTTGGCATCTACTTCTCAGAAGTACAGGCCAACATGGGAGGACTTTGGCTGACAAAGTTTGCAGGCGACTGCAAACTGGGCGCCATAGTGGAAAGTGCATCGGACATGGATATCCTTCAGAAGGGACTCACGGAAACAGATAGCTGGTGCCAGAGCCATGGCCTGAAGTTAAACACCAAAAAAATGTATAGTCATACCCTTCGGGAAAAACAAGGTAACCCCAAGCTACCATATAGGTGGCAATCCACTAAGCACAGAAGAGGTTATCAGGGACCTGGGGACCCAGGTTGACAGTGGCCTTTATTTTGACACTCACATTGCTAAAGTGGTTAGAAAGACCTTCTACATTGCCCACCTGATCATGAAGGGATTCACATCCAGATCTAGTGAGGTCATTGTTCCCCTGTACTCTTCACTTATCAGACCAATGATCGAGTACAATGCCCCATTCGGGATGTATCTCACCCGACATCTGCAGCAATTGGAGAGACCCCAAAAGTTCCTCACCAAAAGGATAAAGGGACTCCAAAATCTGTCATATGCTGCCAGATTGAAGAAACTCCAGCTCTATTCAGTCGCATACCGTCTGCTCAGAGGTGACATGTGCCTGACATACAAGGCCATGTCCAACCCGAATTAATGGACATGCTCCACCTCAAAAATCCAAATCCACCAAAACCACTAGAGCAAGTGACTTAAACCTTAGCACGGATATAAATAGGACGTGCTGGAGGGATAGATTTATCACTCAGAGACTCCCTATGCTGTGGAATAAAATCCCGGTCCATGTGAGGCAGAGCACCTCGCTGACTCTGTTCAAGAGAAATCTAGACCTGTGGATGGGAGATCGTAGGTTTACCCCGGGAATCATCTCTGTGTCACTGCTGGACAGAGGCACAACAAACTAATGGGCACAGTATTTTTTCATATAAGGGGTGGCGTAAGCCACAAAAATTTGGGCTAGGCTTATAAATGCCTTAGGGCAGAGAGCCTAGTATAAACCTATGAACCTATGAACCTATAATGTCGCTGAACAGAGGTACTGAGGCCTTCTTCTCCACCCTACCCTTTACTTTACCACACATACAAATTTTGTATCTAATAAATTATTTGCTCAGTTAAAGATCAACCACCTTCTTTCACCCACTGCTTGCAGGGATATTGCTAAAAATATTTTAATACCCAAACTTGAATAGAGCCTTCCTTTTGTCATTATGTATTTAGCCCGCAATACTCACATAATTCAGATGTTGAGAATAAAATCTGCAGATTCATTCTGTTAGCAGATCCCCCAGATGCTTTAGGGGATACTGTCACAGAATACTGTAATTATAAAGAGGCTATTCCACAAACACAAGTCTCTAATTATATTACCTCTGAGGTAACTGTTGCTTTAATTCATGTGTGTGTGCAACAGGCTGAAGTGTATACAGCTGCTGCTGCTGCTAATAGACCACGACCAAGGAGGAGAAGAGTGTTTGGACCCCACATAACTTATCACAATCTCATGAGGTGGAAATTGTAGGGTGCTACAGGGTGGATAGAGACATACTACAGGAACTCTGCAACCTCTGTCATCCTCAACTCAGACCCAGGGTAAACCAGGGGGAACCAGTACTGGTGGAGACAAAGTTGTGTGTAGTACTTAGAATTTTAGCTACAGGAATCTTTCAGAAACAAACAGGGGGCATGCTGGGGGTTTCATAGGCATCAACATCCAGGATTCTCCATCAATTCCTGAATGCTATACTCCAACGTGCTAGTGACTATATATATTTTCCCCGTACACCTGAGGACAGGGCCACAAATATGCAGGAATTCTACCATGTAACACAGTACCCTGAAGTACTGGGTGCCATAGACTGTACACATTTGGAAAGCAAGGCATCACCTGGGGAACAAGGAAGGGCGTACACAAATAGAAAGGGCTTCCACTCCATTAACTAGCAAGTCATATGTAATGCTAAGAGAATCATCTTGAGTGTGGGGTGCTGGCAACCCAGGCAGTTACCACAGCTCACATATCTGGCACAACTCCTAACTGTATGAGATGTTTACTAGGGGGATATTCCACAGGATTATTTACTGGGGAATGCAGGTTATGCACTGCAGCTGTGGCTGATGATACCCATCAGAAATGCGCACACACCAAATGAAGAATGCTATAATAAGACACATACTCAAACTACAAATATGATAGAGCATGTGTTTGGGCTGCTGAAGTCATGGTTCCAGTGCCTAGATACATCTGGGGGAGCCCTGCAGTACAATCCAGGTACATGTACAGAAATATTCACAATCTTTGCCATGCCTCACAACATCATCCTGAGAAAACAGGTTCAGCAGGATCAGCAAGGGGAAAAGGCATCCCACCACCACTGGCAAGGTCACCACAGCCACACACAGGTGAGGAGTGAGAGGGGAAACCAGCAGCTGCTGTGGGTGTAGGGGGACATAGGTGTGCTCAATACACCTGCACATTGGCTTAAGATGCAACGCATAGCACTCATCACCTAATGGGCTAAACCTTCATCCTATGCACATACATACACTAACATCAATGCCTGGCAACTCTTAGAACCTTTACCTACCAATGTAATGGCTGCATACTGTTAGTATCAGACAGACTCAGCCCTGAACTAGAACTGTAGCAACTGCTGGATTTACAAGGTAAGTGCTGAACCTGGAATATTAAAATAATGAGTAATAATACAAATGAATGGCATATCCTTGCGTACTGTTACATTGTAATATAAGTGAGTAAAGGGTGGTTGGTTTGTGCAGCAATGACTTCAACATGTGATATCAGTGACTTATGTGAATACACGTGTCCTCTATCAAGTAACAGGCTTCAGGCATGAAAGATTCACACAATTATACCTCTCAAAATTACTGATGGCCACCGAATGTCCTCAGTTTGGCCATATACTTTTGTACTTGCAAATCATTAACGAGAGACGTTCGACATTACTGACACACATTTCAGTTTCAGTCTTCATATTCCTCAGAAAAATCTTAGAATCAAACAGTTTTTGCATTACTATTTTTATTAGACGTCTAACATCGCAAGACCAAATTATTTAAAAAGTCTGCCTGTTGATCAGCCTTTGTCCCACTTTTATTTATGACTTGGTACAGCTTTGTTGCTGTAACAGTGTGGGAGGCGTGTACACAGATATACTAAACACTAAATCAGCTGTGCACCCAGGGCATCAGACACAAAACTTATGTATCCCTAAATCCAAAAGATAGAAAACAGGGATATGGCATAGTTATCATCCCTTGCACAGGGTGTTGTGCATGTATGTGTGTCTGTGGGGGGAGGGGGGGGCAGGAAGCCTAGGCTGATACAAAAGGTAAGTGATTGCATGTGAGAAAGAAAGAAAGAGAAACAGGCAGACATTTGGATAAAATATCAAATGGCCATTGAGACAGAATGAGCTTTAAGCTTCAGTACTAAATCATGTAACTGTTGTTTGTGTGTCTGTATGGATGAAGGATGAAGTCGAAGCCTTAGGCTGATGAAAACGCATGTATTGGATTTTAAAGCGTTTACTGACTATTGACTGTGTGATCAACTTTTGGATTTATTTTGTTTCCTGATTAAAGTGCGGTTAGAGTGCGCTGTTTCCAGCTTATTTTATTTATTGTGTGTCTGTATGGACATTCCGGGTGAAATTGGTGTGTGAGTGTCTGCAAGAACACAGCCAAGCTCTGCGCTAGCTGTACATCTTGATATGTTAAACAGGTGTGAGCCGTGCATGGCAGATGTTTTTATTTTTATTTATTTTACTTATTTATTTTACATTTGTTTACCAGGAAAGTAGCAGATGATGTGACAGTTCATCTTCACACCTGACCACGAGAACTGCGTCTGCCAGGGGTTGCACTGGCACATCCATGACCACTGTCAGATGTACTGCTGCTACCTAAACATGACTGATGTCTGCTGGAAAAGCTGTCCTCATGAGCACGCCCAGGACCACAACCCCATGGCCTGCCACATCTGGGTGTGGACATCTCAACCACTGACAGAGCAGTGGAAGTAGTGCCACTATGGGACCATGCTTGAGCATGACCAGGTCAGCTAATATCAAATTATGTGGCTGCCCTATGTCCATGTTGATGCCGTCCTCCTCCCAGCAGACATTCTATCACAGACACCCCCCATTCCAACTTGTCATTCATCCCATCCATTGAATTGCCAACATGGTGGCGGCAGTCATGCATGTCAGCCTATGCCACATCTACAACTCTAAGCATTTCTTCAGAGGTCCTATTGGAATGTGCTTGTGCGTCTATGTTGGCCCTAAACATAAATGGAGTGGCACCGAAAGACACAACTGGATCAGGTGGAGGATGGATAGCAGACCTCCTCTGAACACCCCTAACAACCCTCCTACATGGCACCTTGCCCATACTGGCTACAGCCAGAGTCAACAGGCACTGAAGCTGCAGTAACCACACTACCCTGCTTGAGTGTTTTACCCTACACCTGTTCAATATCTGAGGTCTCACTGGAATGGATTGGCATAGGCCTACTTGGTGTGTATGATGGAATTACAAGGGATTGCTGAATGTCAACTTCTGTGTCAGATTCAACCTCTGCACCCACCCCTGACTGCGGATCCATTTGCCCACCATCATCATCAGAGTCTGCAGTTTTAAAAGTACTGTATTTTCATTTTTTCTGTTTCCTAATTGTGTGTTTCTGAACAGTGTGCTGTGTGTCTGTCTGCTATAAGAGGTGGTGCTGTTATCACTTCTTTGTTATCTGATATTTAATAACCTAGAGGGATTCCTCTGTACCTTAAGTGCTAGCCACAAAGTTTGAGAAATCATTTTATGCTCAACTCCTGAAAGACTTGCTTGGCTACAAACATCTGCATTAGAAGCTGAAGTTAAGTAAAACTTGCAGTAGTGAATTTTAGTATTTTGTTAAGTACAAACTTGCAGTTTTAAAAGTACTGTATTTTCATCTTTTTCTGTTTCCTAATCGTGTGTTTCTGAACAGTGTGCTGTGTGTCTCTTTGCAGTTAGTTCCCCACCTACCCTCCCTATTCCTCTGTTGGTATTAGTGTTGGTGGCTCTGGAATTGCCCGCCCCTCCTGTAAGTCTGTATTAGAACACTCCTGGGTCCATTTCATTTGCTCACTTAACCGAGTACAGTGAGATCATATTCTGAGTCTAGTGCTTACTCTACTTAATACAGAGAGAAGATATGAGAAGGCCAGCCCACTTAGGTTCTTCCTTCCTCTCTCCTTGCACTTAAAAAAAAATTGCACTTTATTCATCTGCTTTTATATTTGTGTTTCCTCCTACTTTATTTTGCTTTTCTTAAAAGTAATCAATTGTATTTATTCTGCTGCATTTATTACTGCTTGGCAGTAGCTTGATTAAATTGTAACTGTTATTCTAAGTCTTTTGGTTTAAGCACTTGGGCTTCATACAGGCTGTTTTACATTAAGAATGTTTGTGTTCTGCACTGTTGTGGCAGGACAGGTACCTTGCATCCTTCTAAGCTGGGAATTGCTGATTGAAGGCCCAGTGTCTGCTATTCTAAAAGTGTATTAGTTCTGGCTTAAACACTTGGGCTTCAGGCCAGTTATTCTACATTAAGAAGGTTTGTGGTCTGCACTCTAGTGGGATGAGAGGCTGGATTCTACACTTCTGAGCTGGAATTTCTGGTCACAGGCTTATTGTGCCTGCTTATTTGAACTGTTTCTTTCTGAAATTGGTGCACCTTGTTGCTGTAGCATAGACCAGATTCAGGCCTGCTGAATCTAGCTTTGTTTGTATAACTTGAGCACTGATCCAGGCCATCTTTTTTTGGAGAAGGTTTCCCTGCACCCTTGTAGCAGGAGTGTGCAGTTAGAACTTGTCTGATTGACGACTGCTGGAACAGGGCTCAGTTTTGAGCTTTTTGTCTGGTTAATTGGGTAAGTTGTTTAAATCAGTTTCTTCGTTTTGTATTGCTATATATATATATATATATATATATATATATATATATATATATATATATATATATATATATATATATATATATAGATCCCTATCACAACACCGACACGCCACAAACCCGACACTCAAAACAACGACACCAAAACACTGGAAACGCACAAAACCGAACACCATAACACTGACACCCAAAACACCGACAAACAAAACGTAAACTACACATAACACTCAACTATGCATACACTAACCCTAACCCAAACCCTAATCCTAAGGTCCGACACTACCGCACACTTACCCTACCTGCATCCTAACCCTAACTCACTTAACCCGCCACTAAACCTACATTCCGTCACTATCGCACACTTACCCTACCCGCACCCTAACCCTAACTCACTTAACCCGCCACTACACCTAAAGTCCGTCACTACCGCACACTCACCTTTCCCGCACCCTAACCCTAAATCCCACACTATCGCACACTTACCTGTCCGCTCCCTAACTCTAAATCCCTCACTATCGCACACTTACCTGTCCGCTCCCTAATGCTAAATCCCTCACTAGCACACACTTACCGACTCGTGCTCACATGTTGCCCATGTCGGTGTTTCGGTTGTCAGGATTTCACATTGTCGATCATCTGACTCGTCGGTCTTCTCGTGTCGGTTTTCTTAGAGTCGGTGTTTCGGCGTGTCGATGAAGTCAATGGGACCCATATATATATATATATATATATATATATATATATATAAAATTGCACTTTATTCATCTGCTTTTTATTTGTATTTATTTATTTGTATTTGTATTTGTGTTTCTTCCTACTTTATTACTATGGGCATTGACTACAACTCTGATCTGTGATATATAACAATAAGTATCCTTTTCTGTGCATTTAAAGTGCTTTTTGAGTGTATCTGCTTTATTTTCTGAAAAACAAAGCAAAACAAAACAAAAATATACTTGTTTCCCACCTTTCTAAGCTGGTATAGTCCAGTTTTCAGGTTAGTGCTGAATTCATGTATGTGTTACAAATCTCTGTGTTTGCCCATACCTTACTTGGATAGAAGAAAGTTTCTCTGTTCATCTGTGAGATACAGGAGCTTTGAGCAGCCTAACTGTCTCGGGAGGAGTGGTTTAAGCCCAGAAATTAGGAGTTTATTGATAATTTTGGGCTAATTTCTATCTCTTTCATTTCCCTACTATAAATACAATATTTGCCCGGTTTTGTGCACCGGGCAGCGCTGGTTAGCTAGGGTAAAACTATTCCCGGTTCCACAAAGTCTCCTCTTCAATTTTTTCTTTAGAACTAGACAAACCTTCAACTTAAGCACTCAAGCCATTAATTTCTCAGCCCGGCACTTGCTCAAAACTTATAGCAAGCACTTATAAACCCTAGCACTAGACCGTCCTGTACTGTAGAGAAGGACAAGGTTCTCTATTCGACCTTACCAGCCATTCAGTAAAACAGTTCACTGTACCTATCCAGGCATGTCCAAAGGGCAATTTCAGGTGTACTCTCCAGTCCAACTGGTGAATCTGGGCATTTTGAGGCAATGTTACAACTGCCTCATGTACACAGACAACCCCCTCCTCCTACCACCAAACACTAATACATGCGAGAGATGCAATTATACAGCCAAACTGGAGGTCAAGCTCTCTCAACCCAAGACTGGATCAGACAGTCAAGAGGAGAAGGGAAATACTTGCATCACACCACCAGTCTCACATAGACCCATTAAACCAGCATCGGCAAAAAACAGACAAAAATACATGAAAACATACTCGGAGGCTCTAAATAAAAATCTGCAAAACCAACAGAGACCTCCAAAGCAAACATCCAAGCAACCTCCACCCCTATCACAAACCATGAAACACATACTTCACAAAACCAGTGTGCCATGCAATCACAGCCCTTAAGGCAAAATAACATACCCAACATACTAGTAATAGGTGACTCTATAGTCAGGCACACTGGCGTCCCACTCACTAGGCAGAATAAGGAGAAGGTTACTGTTAGCTGCCTGTCGGGTGCCGGGATTCACCACATAACACAAGCACTCAGGCCACTCCAGAACAAGTACAAATATGACTCTGTCATTGTCCATGTTGGTGTGAATGACCTGAGCTGTACCTCCCTGGACTACATGAAAAGAGACATAGAAGAGCTCTCTGATCACGTAGCCCAGGCCGGTATGACCCTGACCCTGAGTAGCATCCTGCCCTCACCAAGAATGATATCACTGTATAAAGAAAAAAATTCTCGATTTCAACAGTTGGCTAAGTTTCTGGTGTCATTCAAAGGGGATCCATGGTCTGTCCACCTGGGATGACATGTTCGACAAGCCACGCTGCTTCGCTAGAGATGGCTTACACCTGTCACCCTTAGGCTTTCGAATACTGGCCACCCCCATAGTGCCTTTTTTAGGCAAGGCTCAAAAGACAAACACACCAATGTAAATAGCACAAGTAACAAAAAAACTGAGGGTAATGCTACTCAATTCCAGAAGTCTAAACAACAAAATGCACGCACTCAAGGCACTCCTCAGTATGGAAAAAATAGATATATGTGCAGTAACAGAAACCTGGTTTAAGGCTCCAGAGAACACCCCAGCACTACCAGGCTACAACTCATACCATACATTTCGGCCACAGAACCCAATATGAAATACAAAAGGTGGGGTTGTATCCATATTCATCAAGGTTACCCACACTTCCAGGTTAGTGGCACAGCATGAAGCTTCAGAGATCATCCACGTGCAACTAGCAATGAGCAAAACTGCAATTCAAATTGTAGTTTGCTACAGATCACCCACCATGTCCCAGGGCTCCCATTCCACATTTCTGGAAACACTGGGAAACATAAAGGTCCTACCAAACACCCTAATATTGTGTGATTTCAATTACCCAAACATTAACTGGGAGAACTACTGAAGTACTAACTCCCTTGCCCAACATTTCTTAGAATTTATAAACTCAAATGCCCTGGTTCAACTGGTCAACACTCCCACCAGAGGTGACAACATATTGGACCTGGTCATTACCAACATGGCGACCGGTGTTCCACACCAGAGGTCAACCCCTTGCTGGTTAGATCTGACCATAAACAAATCAGTTTCGATATCCACATTCTGCCCCCACTCCCGGACAAGAAAACCACCGTGAAAAACTTTTCAAAAGCAAACTTCACATTACTTAAGACTGAGGTGGAAAGTTTCAAAGCCCCCATGCTGAAGGATAATGCTGTCCAAGCTGCAAAATCCTTTACTAATGCATTCTATGGGCACCTACAAGAATGCATGGATCATGCCATCCCAAGCAAAACCAGGACTCACTCTTCCAAGAAAAGGAAACCAGTCTGGTGGACTCCTGCCATAAACAAGCTATACAATAGGAGGAGGAAACTAGTACAGAAAAGAGTACATTCCCAAGAAGGGAAGACATCCGTGATCAGTATCAGCAAGAAACTACGATCCCTCATAAAATCATCCAAGGTGAGATTTGAAAGAAAAATTGCCAAGGACTCCAAAGATAACCACACAGCATTCTTTAGCTATGTCAAGAATCTAAGTGGCAATGCTCAGATCTGCTTGGAGTTAGTGCAGAATGGCACAAAATTCACTGAACTGACCGATATCGCCAAAATCCTAGCAGACAGGTTCAGTGCAAACTTCACCCCCTCTCTCACCCCCAAAAGGGCCCATAACCATACCAGAAGAATGTAGAGTCCCTGAAATCACAGACACTCAGGTTAAAACAGCCCTCTCCAAAGCCAAAAACACAGCATCAGTGGGACCGGATGGTGTCCCAGGCTGCGTCCTACACTAGCTCAAAGATGAACTAACCCCTCACCTAAATACACTGTTCAAACTCAGCCTCTCCACAGGCTACATACCCATAGAGTGGTGCACAGCAATGGTTATTCCACTCCACAAAGGTGGAGCCACAACAAACCCTGGGAACTATTGCCCTATAAGCCTGACTAGCTTGGTCTGCAAGGCGATGGAGCGCAACATCATGGAACTCATTAACAGAGACATTGGGATCCTACAAGCACTGGACCCTACCCAGCTCGGCTTTGTTAAGGGCAGATCATGCCTCCTAAATCTGGTGGACTTCTTTGAAACAGTTACCAAGGCTATAGATGAGGGAAAGGTGGTACACACAGCCTACCTAGACCTCACTAAGGCCTTTGACACCATTTCCCATTCTGGTATTATAGACAAGCTCACCAGCCTGAGCATAAACCCCTTCGTCACAAGATGGATTGCCAACTGGCTCAGTGACAGAACCCACATAGTGAGAGTTGCGGGAGCTAGGTCTGACTCTAAACTGGTTACAGGTGGCGTTCTCCAAGACTCAGTCCTAGGACCCCCTCCTGTTCAGCATATACTTCTCAGAGGTACAGGCAAGCACAGGAGGACTATGGCTGACCAAGTTTGCAGACGACTGCAAACTAGGGGCTATAATTGACCTCCGGCTGACACAGACATCCTCAAAAGGGTCTCCCTGAGACGGATACCTAGTGTCAAAATCATGGCATCAAGCTAAATGCCAAAAAGTGCATAGTCATCCCCTTTGGAAAAAACTAAGTACCCACAAACTACCCCATAGGTGGTAGTCCCCTAAATACGGAAGACGTAATAAGGGATCTGGGGACCGAAGTAGATAGTAATCTCACCTTTGATAATCACATTGCCAAAGTTGTTAGAAAATCCTTCTATGTGGCCCACCTAATCACAAAAGCGTTCACATCCAGATCAAAAGAGGTCATTGTGCCCCTCTACTCATCGCTCATCAGACCCATCATATAGTACAACACCCCATTTTTTATGTACTTTACAAAACACCTGCAGCAGCTGGAAAGACCACAGAAGTACCTCACCAAGAGGATCACTGGCCTCAAACAGATGCCCTATGCAGATCGACTGAAGAAACTCCAGCTGTACTCAGTTGCATACCGCCTACTTAGAGGTGATCTCTGCCTGACATACAAGGCCATGTCCAACCCAGAATTGATGGACATGCTCCACCTAAAGAAAACCTTATCCCCTCGAGCCACACACTCTAGGGATCTAAACCTCACCACAACAATAAATAGAATGTGCTGGAGGGATAGATTTCTGTCCCAGAGACTTCCCATGCTTTGGAACAAGATCCCAATCTACATTAGACAGAGCTCCTCACTAACACACTTAAAAAGAAACCTTGACGAGTGGATGGGAAACAGAAAGTTTACCCCAGGGATCACTTCAGTGGCTCTGCTGGACAGAGCACAGGGAACTAATCTAAGGGGGCAGCAAAATCCAACACATTCTGGCTAGGCTTATAAATGCCTTCGGGCAGATAGCCTAGTACCTACCTATGAACCTATCAGTTGGTAAGAGTCCTACACTTCCACTGTCAGATCTCCTGTGATAATAAGTGGCAAATACAGGAAAGAAATTAATAGCTACAATACTACAGTTCAATATATGCTAACAAGCTAACAGTAGTGCCACTATTACAGACAGCAATACAAACACAGTCCTGACACCCACATCACACATATGGTTAAAATAAATATTTCTGTGAACTGCTCATCAGTACTGAAATAATATTTATCTAACCATGCACAGACAACTCCACACTTCCAAGGGAGAATGGCCCAGGAAAAAGTTAAGTAAAAGGTAAGGACACCATCATCACAATTAACAGTAAGACAGGGGGTGAAAAACTTTTGACCTTTTATATGTCCATTAACAATACATTTAACAGTAACTTGGATGACATATCCACCTCAACATCATGTGTAATGAACCAGAAGGAATTGTTAACCGTATCAATCTATAATTAGTCCCCCATCCAAAAAATCCAAAGTAATAGCAATCTTCTTCAGTGTTATCCACATAAATAAGTCTCCTCACCTTCAGGTTTTCTAGCTACATGGTTCCCTTTTTATAGTGTAGATTCAGGCCTGTAAGCATGGTGAAGCAGATATAAACATAGTGCAGGCAGTCCCTCAGTGTTTTTTGCTAATGGCTTGCAACTGTGAATGATTACTGGTAGGGAGAAGGAAAACACAACAGCAATTCAGACCTACTTACCTTCAGTGGATGTATCAGCCAGGTTAGACTTACAAAGTGTAGAAGTAATTGTATCAAGGTTTTAAATGTAAGTAAGCAGCACACACTTCACAATTTCTGTTCAGTAACGTCCAACCTCCCCTGCATTTGTTGAAAACTGTATGTTGCCATTTAATATTCTTACACATTTTAAGGACAGTGATACAAAATGTCTTACAGACTGCATATCTGAGATTACCGCTCAGATAACACAAGCATGAGCAACATGCACAAAGGTAAAGACAGAGCTGCATTTCTGCAAGCAATGGTCATAAATTGTTGTGTGATCACTCATCATATTACATCTAAAATTAATACATATAGAACAACCCAGACATGTACAAGTGTCATATGTCTTGCTAAAAACTGTGGACAACGTTGCACTTGTTTGTATGCACAATGATTTTCATTGATGAGATGATATAAATCAATATCATGATGAATCATGATAAGACACTATTACTGTGTTTTGAAGGTTCATTGGTGTGAGAGTTCAAATCCAGACTTATCTAAAATCTTTCATGTGTACTAACATATATTTTGTAGTGTTATTTATTTTATAGGTTTCTTTTCTTTTCTTTTTTAATTCCAGTATATGTGCATTGAGAGGCTTAGCTCAAACAAGGAAAATGGATAAACACAATAAATGTCATGTAAAGTACTTCTTTGATAACCAATACAACTGCAACATTGAAACATGTGTGTGTGTAGCACACCTGCTAAACATGTTGTTCCACACAGCATATACCATCTGTAGATCAAGGTTCAAGTCCCACCTTTATCTTTTAAGGATGAAACCTAATAAACACTACTCACAAGTCTCAGAGAAGTTTAGCTTTGCTTGTCTTATTTGCACGATGCTTACCATTGCACAAATTTGGAGTAATGTCCCACACATGAAGCAGACAGGATGCAGACATTCTTAATTTCAAAAAGGCTACATTGTTGCATTTTTGCTTTCCATCACGTAACGTCACTTAGCTTCCTTCGCCAACACCTGCAGGTTCAGAACACCTGCAGAGAGGAGGCAGACAGTCAACAATTTCAAACTGGATGTATTCTATCAATTCTGTTGTGCACCACACAAACACCCTAATCAGTGTTGCACGCAGTTAACACACAGAAGTTAACAATGAATAAGAAAATATCCCACTGTTAATTAACTATTTCTGTGGCAGTAGGTGTAAGTGTAAGGCTACAATACAGATGGTTCTGGATTCTAACACAGCACATTCCAAATATGTTTACCATTGCTCCATTTCCCTTTATATTAATGGCACATAAAAAAGTTAACAAAGAATAAGGAAATATCCAACTGTTATTTAACTATTCCTGTGGCAACATGTGTAAATGTACAGCTGCAATACAGATGGTCTTCAGTTCTAATACAGCAAATTCTAAATATTTTTACTGTTGTTTCATTTCACTTTATATTAAATGTCACATAAAAATGTTAGACATAATTATAAATAACAATAACAATAAGTATTTATGACAGGGGAGCTCATATGAATTATATGTATGACTGAGGATATATAGACTAGTATGTTTCTGTAATTATAATTGTACTATCTGGCCTTGTATGTCCTTCAGACTTCAATAAGACTCATACACAAATGAATATGTAAACCAGGACTTTATCAGGTCACACATATACGTGGTTAACCCCTCAGTCATGTGTATTTATATATAATTCATGACTATATGGAGAAGCACTTCTTTTGTGGCAAAGATGGAAAATCACTGCTATGGAAGAAAATGTTTTGTCTTTTAAGCATAGCATTGAATCACATATTGTAAAAATCAATTTTATTACTGTATAAAGCCAAACAAAAAATGTGTCAGGTCATGAAATGTATGCAACCAGTACATGTCTGCAAAGTGAAATCACTAACAGTTCCAGCAGCAAACAACCATCAAATGTTTGTCAGCTTGCATATTAACCTTTCCATTTAAAAAAAACTGCTTTCGTCTCTGTTTGGCACTGTTACTATCCACTTATTGTTGTGCAAACATGACTGGCATTGTTGTTCATGTTTGCGCACTACCAGTAAATGTGATGAGGTATTGTTGGGAAATTATTATTGCTATTGCTGTTCTCTGTGCTTGGATATGTCTGGTTGTAGAAGGGAAGGTGTGAAAATTAGGGAACAGAGGTTGAGTCATCCAGAATATTTATTGGACTCCTTGTAAAGAGCCACAGTGGAATGCTTCTGCAGGGGGACAATGCCAGCTCCCAGTACAAGTCTGAGGCTTGGAATAGTCTGGCCAAGGCTGTATCCAGTGTGACTGGCATTCCACACACTGAAGAACAGTGTAGGCATCAGTTTTTATGACATAAAAGGTGCAAGAGGGATACATTCAACCAGTGGGAGGATGAATTCAGAACTAGTAACATCCCTCAGTTGTGTAAGTATACTAATAAAGAGAATTTACAGTAGATAGAGACTGACATATAGGCAAATAGCAAGGTAACCATTTTGTTACAGGACCTAAACTGGGACACTTGAGGGTTACCCTGAGAAGCCAGGTCTGCAATCCCATTCTCCCAGCCACCATGGGAGTGGAGATAGGGCCGTCATTTCATCTCACACTGGGCCTGCAGATTGGCCTTCTGTCCTTCAGCCAGCACTGTGGGGATGCCAGTCTGTGAATGGCACCACCCAGGAGGCAAGATGCCACATGCCAGGAGGCTCAAAGTGATAAAAATTCATTGGTGCCTGGCACCATGGGGGAGAGAGACTGAGTTGTGCTGCAAAATGTATAGAGATGGAGATCCCAGGACTATCTCCCCTGTGAGTTTGAAAGCCCTAGGTGCAAGGAAAAGGGGACAACCAGTATCGCAGATGCCTGGATGAGGGACTATCTGAGGTTTTGCAGCCCAGCAGAGTTTCATGAGGCTGAGAAGATCCCCTGAGAGACTCCAAGAGCACATGCAACACTGCATGATGCAGCAGCATTCAGGAGATATGTAAACCTGGAAAATAGCTCACTCACCTGGGTAGAGGTTTAAGCCAGGAGGGGGTCCATCCCGATGGATGTCTGGAAGAGGAGAGAAGTAATTGAGGAAGCACCAGGGCAGATGGCGGAGAGGCCTGGAGTGCTCCTGCCAGGGTGAAGACATCCAACTTCACCCCATAACCGACGGCATCCTTGAAAGATCTCAAAGTCCCCAGAGCTGCTCTGGATGGGAAAACAGGGGGACTCTAAAGCCTTGATGAGAGTGGATTTGCCCCTCAGCAGCTGAGGGGAGATCTGGAGGGGTGGATGGGATCAGAGAGAAGCTCCCCTGAGAAGGTCCGAGGGCTCGAGCAGTCTGGCATGATTTGGCAGCCTGTAGGAGACACGAAGGTGATAGAGTCCCCTGACATGGGGGGGGGGGTGCAGCTGGGGGAAGATCTCTTGGCCAGGTCAAAGGGGAGGCCTGTAGAGGTCGGCCCTGACAGAAGTCAGTAAGGGTGCACCGGGCAGATGGGTATGGGGTGTGGAAAGCTCCTACCTGAGTGACTGGGGTCAGGCAGAGTACCCCATGACAGAGCTCCTGGAGGGAGTGACTGATGGATGGTAGCAGAGCATGGAAGGCTCCTGCCAGGGTGAGGACATCCGACCTTACTCCATACCCAATGACATCTCCAAAAAAATCGCAAAGTCCCCAAAGCTGCTCAGGATGGGAAAGCAGCTGGACTGGCTGCCCCAGGAAGCCAGGTCACCATTCTGACTGAGCAGTCTAAACTGGGACATTTTTGTGTCCCAAAGACAATGTTTGGGATTTTAAGACAGAGACTTCTAAATTAGGACTGTCCTGGAAAAACTGGGACTGTTGGTCACCTTGGCAAATAGGCAAGACTGGTATGCATAATTCTCTTCCCTTGCTCTCTGCAGTTTATTCTGCAGTCAGTGTTAAGACAACTGGGAATAGAGAAGCCCACTGGGAATAGAGAAGCCCATGCAGAGTGTCTAAAGAGATTGAGGGAAGCAAGGGGTATGTATTCAGCACAACAGAAATGCTATTTTTAGCTTTTAAATTAAAACATTCTTTTCTACACAGTTGTAGCAATGTAAGCATGCATATCCTAACTGTAAATGCAAGCATTCATGCTTCACTTTCTAGCACAAACCAGCTGTAGGAGTCAAGTGTAAGACTGTAGTCAGATGTTGTGGGTTCAAATACAAGTAACAAGTATAAACTAGTACAATCCTTTAAAAATATTACATAAATTAGTTTGCACACAAGTGGCATACATGCCCTAGTGTTAACTTATTCTGTATAATTGGACCAAGCATAGCATTAAAGTCAAATTCAAAGTGAACTTTATTGTCATTCAGACTATACAACTTGTGCACCACTGGATGAAATTTCATTACTTCGTCTCAAGGTGGAGGCATTTCCACTTATAGACAATCTACAGTGCAACAGCTGCTATTGATTTGACACATTATTTTTTTAAACTCTACTATACATATTAATTGCTCATACAGGAAACTTTTTCCATGGTAGATATTATTGCACAATTGCTTTACAGCTTTGATTTGTGCACAAAAATATTAATTTAACAATCTCAGTGGTGTTATTGCACAGAAATATTATTGCACAAAAAATATAAGGTATTGTCAGAATTTTCAGCAGCCTTTTTCAGAGTTCAGTACAGTGTGGAGTTAGAGTGAGTTTAGTAGTCTAATGGCCTGTGGGAAGAAACTCCTATTGAATCTGGCTGTTTTGCATCTCTTACTGCAGTAGCATTTACCAGAAGATAAATAGGTGAGCAGTTCATGGGCAGGGTGGATAATGTCTATGGTTATCTTGTTGGCCCTGCTGAGACACCAGGACGGGTATATTTCTTTGATTGTTGGGAGTGTGGTCCCAATGATTTTCTCTGCCACCCTAACCATTTTCTGGTGAGCCTTTTAGAATGAGGTGGAGCAATTACCGCATCAAGTTGTAATACTGTTCGGTAGTATACTCTCTATGTTGTCTCTGTAGAAGGTAGTAAGGATTGGAGAGGGGAGGTTTACCTTATTCATCTTTCACAAGGAATGAAGGCATTGTGATTTCTTTACAATAGTAGTAGTATTAATGCTCCATGTTAGGGCATCTGTGATATGTACCCCCAGGAATTTTGTGCTTTCCACTCTCCCCGGTATTTCATTATGGATTGTTAGTGGCAAGTGTGTTTTATGCCTTCTTCTGAAAGCGACAATGATCTCTTTGGTCTTGTTCATGTTTAGTGCGAGGGTGTTGTTGCCGCACCAGACAATGAGTTGATAAACTTCCTCCCTGTAGGGTGATTAGTCATCATTGCTAATGAGACCAGCAACAGTCGAGTTGTCTGCAAACTTGATGATGTAGTTCGAGTTAAGCTTGGCAGTACAGTCCTAAGTTAACAAGGTGAACAACAGAGGACCCTGAGGAATCCCAGTGTTCATAGTGATTCTCTCGGAGGTGTTATTGCCAACACTTACTGTCTGTGGTCTGTCTGTGAGGAAGTCCAGCATTCAATTGCATAGGGGAGTGTTTATTCACAGTTGGTCAAGTTTTTTTTATCAGATGTTGGGGATCACTGTTTGAAGGCAGAGCTAAAGTCTATGAACAACATTCTCACATAACAGTTCTTGTTTTCCAGGTGGACCATGAATAAATGAAACACCATTGATATAGCATATTCTGTGGAACAGTTTGGTCAATATGCAAACTGAAGTGGATCTAAAGATGCAGGAAGGTTGGATGCTATTTGGTCCTTGACCAGCCTCTCAAAGCACTTCATTACTACTGAAGTGAGTGTTATGGGGTGATAGTGATTTAGAGGTAATGGTGGGGACTTTTTTGGTATAGGTATTATGGTTGTAGTTTTGAATCATTTGAGTACAATAACCTGACTTAATGAGATGTTGTAGATGTCTGAGAACTTGTGTCAGTTGATCAGCACATTCTCTAAGCACCCATCCCAGGATATTGTCAGGTTCAGCTGCCTTCCTTGGGTTAACCCTGCACAGGATTCTTCTGACATCAGCAGGTTTGAGGAGTAGTACTTCACCTGTTTGATTTGTAGGGGCTTTTATTGCACTTGTGTTATTTCTTTCCCCAAACCTATTGAAGAAGGTGTTGAGCAAGTCGATATTGTCATTGCAATGTGCTGACATAAGCTTGTAGACTGTGATGGACTATATGCCTTGCTACAGTTGCCTTCAGTGTCTGAGGTCACTGAAGTGGCTCTAGATCTTCTGACCATATGCCCTTTTTGCTGTTTTTACTCCCTTGCTCATGTTCACTCTGGCTGACCTAAGGGCATCCTTATCCCCCAACTTGCTTGTGAGCCAGGGTTTCTGGTTGGCTTGTGTGATGATGCTCTTGGTGACTGTCACATCATCCACACACTTTGATATGTATCCTACTATCGACTCAATGTAATCTTCCAGGTTGGTGTGCTGATCTACAGAGTGAGTTTCTTTGAACATGTTCCAATCTGCGCATTCAAAGTAATTCTGAAGTGCAGAGATTGCTCCTCCTAGCCAGACTCTTATTTGCTTCTTGGATGGTTTCTGTCTGATTAGTAGTGGTCTGGAGGCCGGTGTCAGCATAATGGATTGATGATCTGAGTTACCAAGTTGTGGAGGGCTTTTCCCAGAACGCCTATTTGACAATGGTGTAGACTCAATCTAGTATGTTAGCACCTCTGATGACAAAGTCTATATAATGGTAGCAGTGCAGTGGAACTGATTTTAGATTAACCTGGTTACAGTTGCCCACTATGATACAGATACAATTGGGTTTTTGTTTTATATTTCACTGATTGGCTAGTAAAGTGTGGTTAGTGCTTCGTTTGTCTTTGCACTTGGAGGAATATAAACAGCTGAGATGTTAATAGCTGAGAATTCCCTCGGCATATAAAAGGGTCTGCATTTTATTTTCATGAACTCTATGTTCACAGAGCAGTGAGTGGAGACTTTGTTGTAGTTGGAGCACCAGTTATTGTTTACGTAGGTGCAAACTCCACCTCCCCTGCATTTGCCACTAAGAGCCTGGTTTCTGTCTACTCTAAATAATGTTAGCGCATCCACATGAATAATACTGTCACTTATACTTGAATTTAGCCATGTTTCTGTAAGAATAAACACAGAACAGTTTTTCACCTCTGTATGGCTGTTTAGGTCCAATGTTAGGCAATCCATTTTGTTTTCCAGGTATTGAATGTTTGCTAGCATGATAGATGGGAATGCTGGTCTGTATGGGTTTGCTTTTTGCCCGACATTAATACCAGCTCTAGTTCCTCTTTTCCATGGTCTTTCACATATTTATTTCGTCTTCTTCTTTTGGGTGTAGTGTATGTCGCTTGTCTTGTGTAGTCAAATAAGATGACAAGGCTGGGTGTTTGTTTAAGTCATTTATTACACACAAACACATCAGGATGGAGAACGGGAACATAAAACATGAACTAACTAACTGACTGACTGCTACACACATGTATGCTTTCACCTCAGTTGCTCACTCAAAATTGCACTCTTGCTTGCATGTGCCCATGGACTGGAATGGCTCTTAAAGGTACACACGCACTCTGAATTACTCTGTCTTGCAAATGAAAATTGATAGTTTGATGAGTATGCAAATTATACAGACATATACAAACAATAACAATAATTTCCACTTTGCTGTGTATTTGGAATTAGGTCTTGAGATATGACCTGACCTCTGAATGTAATAATTAGAGCTAGGTTTAGCAACATAGACAGTCACTGAGGAATATTCTTCTTGAGGATTTTCAGGGATACTTTTAGGAACAGGAACAGACAATGAAATGTTCTCTGAAACAGGGACATTAGGCAAATCACTCTTGAGAATTATAATCTCTATTACAGGCAAGATGCAGAACACTGGCTAGGATGCCGGTAGTAAATGCTTCCAATTCCACCTGAATTCTATTCCTTGTGACTCAATGATGTACGATCTTGGTTCCTCACGTAAATGTTTCACAACTCATATTCAGTCAAATCCTTTTGCTGTCTGCATCCTCACTATCTCTCCTTCTTTCAGTAGATTCAGAGGCTTGCTGGTTTGGCATAGTAGAACTTTTGGGACAAACAGATTCTTACTGATTGGTAGTGTGGTTCTGGTTTGTCTCGACATTAACATCTGGGCAAGCGAACCAAGTTGATTGTTGCAAGGAATATTCTGGAGATTAAGCAGATTTAGAAAATAAATTATATATAGCACTTTTATTGTAATCTGCACGGGTAACTGATTTGTTTGCAGTTAAAGCATTCTGTATTTTTACAAATCTTTATCTGTTAAAAACTTTCATTTTGTGGCTTTCTCTAGTGCTTTGTAGGCTAAAAGCTGCAGGCTAGTGGGGTCTGGTTCTTTTGTGTTTTTGTAAAAAAAAAAAAAAAAAAAAAGTTGTTCTGGTATTTAAGCCCTAACTTTGAGAGAGTTTCTGTCTACACACACTGAGCAGAGTGGTTGAGAGGTGTTGACTCCAACTCTTAGCTGAGATATATAAGTATCCTGTTTTTTTTTCGATTATTTATACAGTTTATTGTTTCTAGCAATTTATATATAGCACTTTTATTGCAATCTGCACGGGTAATGGATTTGTTTGCAGTTAAAGCATTCTGTATCTTTACAAATCTTTATCTGTTTAAAAACTTTCATTTTGTGGCTTTCTGTAGTGCTTTGTAGGCTAATAGCTTTAGTGTCCCCACCCACCGTCCCTGTTGATGTCTTGTGTTATACTTGGTGGCTTTGCAGTTGCCCCGTCCTACTGTAAATCTGATCTCGGACATTCCTCCCAGTCTATGTCATTAGCTCATTCTACCTAATACAGAGAGAACATTTGATAAGGCCTTCTGTTTCTCCTTTTTCCCTTTCAAAAAAAAAAAAAAATGTTTGCCTGAATTACCTTATGTTCTGACTGTGCTTCTCAAACATTTTGGAAATATAGAGTATATTTTAGAGCATTTATTATAACTGTAATTGCCTTAATATTGCTACAACTCAAGTGCTCTAGGTTGCACTGCATCTGAAGTATTTGTGTGTTTTAGCTGCTTTTCTGTATATATAGACTTCTCTGTATATGTAGACTAGCAACTATTTCTGCTGTATTACTGCCACTTAAATCGTTTTTCAGTTGTGCACTTGCCTTGCTTCATTTAAAAAGTTTTAAATTGCTAATTTTATTGAGTTTTAATTGCATTTACTGTTTAGGACTACACACTCAAGTGCGTTAGACTTTTCTGTGTTTATTTACTGTATTATTGCATTGTTTAGCCTGTTTCAACAATATATATATATATATATATATATATATATATATATATATATATATATATATATATATATATATATATATATATATATATATATATATATATATACTATCTTGTTTGCTCATTTCCCACCTTTTCTAGCCAGTCCATATCCCAGGCCTTGCTTGTCTCAGGACTTTATTTTCTGTGCTCAGAGCTATCCAGACCTTGCTGTGGCAGAGGGAAATCCTATTGCCTAACAGTGGGACTGGTGAGCATTGTACTGCCTGTCTGGCGCTGGAGGAGTGGTTTCCAGCTCTGAAGTTGTAATTTTATTAGCCTTTTGGGCTGATTTCTGTCCCTTTCAACTTTCTGGCTTAAAAGCGCATGTGTTTGCACATTTTTCACATCGTGCAGCACTACGAGGCTACAGTTAAACTATTCCAGGTGTCATAAAGTCTGCTCTTCAAATTTTCCCTTAGAACTAGTTGGTTTCTCAGTAGTAGCACTAAAATCTGAACCCCTGTGACCAACACTTGCTCTAGAATCTACTGTAAAGCACTAGGAAGCCTGAAACTGATACAAGCACTCAGCTCTCCTTGTCAATAAGGAGAAATTAATCATAGGCACTAAACAGCCTACAACTGCAAAGTACCTTGCATAGGTAAGGGAAAACAGCTCTTAAACCTTACAAAAAATCACCTAAACAGGCATGTCCAAGGGTCAGCTTCCGGTGGTTTCTCCTGTCCACCTGGTGAATCTGGGCATACTGGGGCAATGCGGCAACTGCCTCATGTACACAGAAAATCCTCTCCTCCTACCACCCAACACTACAACCTGCGAGAGATGCACTTACATTGCCAAACTGGAAGCAAAGCTCTCTCCGGTCAAGACTGTGTTAGACAGTCAAGAGGAGAAGGCTAACACCTGCATTACACCTCTAGCAACTCATAGCCCTTCAAAACCCACACCATCAACTCCCACACATAGCAACACTAAACCCACATATGTGGAGGCCCTTAACATTAACCTGCCCAAGCAACAAGGACCTCTGAAGCCGAAACGCAAACAAACACCAGTCACAACCAAAGTGACACATAGCTCACAACACCAGTGTGCCACCCAACAACAGCCCCTAAGGCAAAACAATGTACCCAACACTTTAGTCATAGGTGACTCTATAGTCAGGCACACTGATGTCCCACTCACCAAGTTGAACAAGGAGAAAATTACAGTGAGCTGCCTGTCGGGTGCCAGGATGCACCACATAATCCATGCACTCAAGTCACTCCACAACAAGTACAAATACGACTCTGTCATTGTCCTTACTGGAGTAAATTACTTGAGACGTACCTCCCTGGACTACATGAAAAGAGACATGGAAGAGCTCTTGGATCATGTGACCCAGGCAGGTATGACCCTAGCCCTGAGTAGCATCCTGCCTTCGCCCAGAATTATACCACAGTATAAGGACAAAATTATTGACTTCAACAATTGGCTAAGCTTCTGGTGTCATTCAAAGGGGATCCAGTATTTGTCTGCCTGGGAAGACATGATCGACAAACCACGATGCTTTGCCAGAGATGGTCTGCACCTTTCACCCCTGGGATTCAGGTTACTGACTAAAGTTCTTGCCACCCCTATAGTGCCTTTTTTAGGCAAGGTTCAAAGGATAAAACCACCACCGTAACAGATACAAGCATGCAAAATCTGAAGGTAATGCTACTCAATGCTAGAAGTCTAAACCTCAATATGCACTCTTTCGAGGCACTCCTAAAAATGGAGAACATCAATATCTGTGCAGTGACTGAGACCTGGTTCAAGGCTCCAGATAGCACCCCTGCAATACCAGGCTACAATTCTTACCACACTTTTCGGCCACAAAACCAAGACCAAAACACTAAAGGTGGAGGAGTGTCCATATTCACCAAGGATATTCACACCTCCAGGCTAGTTGCCCAAAACAATGCATCTGAAATTCCCCAGGTGCAACTAACACTAGGTAAGACTGCAATCCAAATTGTAGCTTGCTACAGATCCCCCACCATACCCCAAGATTCTCACTACACCTTCCTAAACATACTGGAAAATATTAAGATACAACCAAACACCCTAATACTAGGTGATTTCAACTACCCTGCCATTAATTGGGAAAACTACTCGGGTACCAACTCCTTTCCTCAATGGCTCTTAGAATTCATAAATTCCAATGCCCTGGATCAACTAATCCATTGTCCCACCAGGGGCTCTAATATCCTAGACCTGGTCATTACCAACATGGGAGATAGATGCTCCACACTATTGGCCACCCCCTCATTGGTCAGGTCTGACCATAAGCAAATCACCCTTGACATCCACATCCACCCCCCACCCCCAGTAAGGAAACCTCCTTAAAAAACTTCTCCAAAGCCAACTTCATGCTACTGAAGTCAGAAGTGACAAACTTCACAACACCCACGCAGACGGGATCTGGAAGTTCGACTGCAGAATCCTACACTAAGGCACTGTACAAGCACATCCACTCGTGCATGAATCGTGCCATCTCAAATAGAACCAAGATGCTCTTCTCCAAAAAAAGGAAGCCAATCTGGTGGTCCCCTGCTATAAACAAACTATACAACAGAAGGAAGAAACTGCTGCAGAAAAGAGGAAAATCCCAGGATGCAAAAAGCTCCCTCACCAGCCTCAGTAAAAAGCTGAGATCCGTCATAAAATCCTCAAAAGCTAGTTACGAAAATAAAATTGCCAAAGATTCCAAAGACAACCACAAGGCATTCTATAGTTATGTCAAGAATCTAAATGTCAATGCTCAGATCTGCTCTGAACTACAACAAAATGGCATTAAATATACTGATCCCAAGGATATTGCCAATATCCTGGTAGATCGATTTAGTGCCAACTTCACTCCTCTCTCACCCCCTAAAGGGCCCATCTCAATACCAAAAGATTGCCAAATTCCGATAATCACAGCCACACAGGTAGAAACAGCACTCTCCAAAACTAAGAATACAGCATCCATGGGACCAGATGACATCCCAGGCTGTGTACTACATGAACTACAAAATGAACTGGCACCCCACCTAAGTGTCATGTTTAATCATAGCCTCACCTCAGGCTTCGTGCCCACTGAGTCACGCACAGCTACAGTTATCCCGCTCCACATGGAGGATCCACCTTGGATCCTGGGAACTACCATCCCATCAGTCTGACAAGCCTGATCTGCAAGGGCATGGAATGCATTATCATGGAACTTATAAACAAAGACATTGGCAACCTCCAGACACTGGACCCCACCCAGTTTGGGTTTGTGAAGGGCCGATCTTGTCTCCTGAATCTGATTGACTTCTTCGAGTCGGTCTCCAGAGCTGTGGACGAGGGTAAGGAGGTCCACACAGCCTATCTGGACCTCGCCAAGGCCTTCGACACCATCCCCCACTCTGGAATCATAGATAAACTTACTAAGATGGGCATAAATCCCTACATCACTTGATGGGTTGCCAACTAGCTTACTGCCAAAACCCAGACTGTAAAAGTAGCCTACTCCAAATCCAGCTCCAGACAAGAGACAAGTGGAGTACCTCAGGGTTCAGTCCTGGGACCACTCTTGTTTGGCATCTACTTCTCTGAAGTACAGGCCAACACTAAGGGACTCTGGCTAACAAAGTTTGCAGATGACTGCAAACTGGGAGCCATTATTGAATCCCCAAATGATGTGGATATTTTACAAAAGGGCCTTACAGAAACAGATGCCTGGTGCCAGAGCCATGGGCTCAAGCTTAATGCCAAGAAATGTATAGTCATCCCCTTTGGAAAAAAACATGTACCCATGAACTACCACATAGGTGGCAGGACACTAAACATCGAAAGTGTGATGAGAGACTTAGGGACACAAGTGGACAGTGGTCTCACTTTCGATAACCACATCGCCACAACAGTCAGGAAATCCTTCTATGTAGTAAACTTCATCACTAAGGGCTTTTCATCCAGAAAAAAGGAGGTCATTGTCCCTCTGTACTCATCCCTCATTAGACCCATTATAGAGTATAATGCCCCATTTGGTATGTACCTCACAAGACATCTGCAACAGCTGGAAAGGCCACAAAAATACCTCAGTAAAGAATCACAGGCCTAAAGCAGATGCCATATGCTGACCATCTAAAAAGACTCCAGCTATACTCTGTGGCATATCGTCTACTCAGAGGTGATCTCTGCTTAACATACAAGGCCATGTCAAACCCTGAGCTGTTGGACATGCTCCACTTAAAGAAATCCCAATCCCTCAGAGCCACATGCTCCAGGGATCTAAACCTTATCATCACATTGAACAAAACATGCTGGAGGGATAGGTTCCTGACCCAGAGACTCCCCATACTCTGGAATAGACTGCCCATACATGTCAAGCAGAGCACCTCATTGGCCCTCTTCAAAAGGAACCTTGATGATTGGATGGGAGATAGGAAATTCACCCCGGGGATCATGTCAGTCGCCCTGCTAGACAGAGGCCCAGAGAAGTAAATATTGTGGGAAAAAATTTCCAGGGAATTGTTATGGCTAGGCTTGCATAGGCCTTAGGGCCAATAGCCTAGTACCAACCTATGAACCTGTGAACCTATAAAAATCTCATCTCTGTAAGGAAAATACTGCTGCACATCTACTGGTAAACAAGATTGCTTTGACGGTCATCCTCAACTGATAAAGTGGTTGAGCTTCTGGAGAATTGGATCAAAAGCTGCGTGAGTTTTAAGCTCGTCAAGATGTGTGGAAGAAAAGTTTCTCACTTCCATGACTTGAAAATCAGGTTTCTTATTTTCATGTTGTTCAGTGTTTTTTCTGGGTGACCTGAATAAAGTATCAGTAAGATAAAGATTACCTTTTGTATAAAACAAGTGAAAATGATACTTTTGCAATTTCAACATCATGCATTGCAATCTGGCAGGAGTTTTGTGCATTGGCTTTTTCAAAATAGTGACAAAAGGCTGGTGGTCAGTCTCAATTCGAATAGGTTGGCCATAAATATTTCCACAAAGTAAAGAACAATGGCAAGTAAGTTAGCAACACACAGTTTAATTCAGTTAGCGTTTTCGTTTTAGTTAGTTGACCAAAACTTCTTCAGACAAATGAATCAAATACCTCAATAAATAGTAAAGTCAAGATTCCCACGTGAGTATCACAAACTCCACCTCTTAATAATACACAAATATAAAGACATCACTAAAATACAACTGTTTAGTTTAAAGCTATTAAAAATATTTATACACTCAAAAAGATAAAAACTCTACTTTCTATCTTAACAAGCTCTTTATTTTCAATAAACAAACTACAGAACTTGCATCATTAAGTCCTGGTTGATTATAAGCATTCAACCTTATCTGCCAAAGCAATTCTTGTTGTTCAAGCTTTAATGACATGAGTCCACCCCTTATATTGAAATCCACATTGTCTATTATTTTAAATACAAAACTATGGTCTGGGAACGTAGATACACGTTTTGCTACTGCATTCTCCATTTTCCACTTTCTAATGCTGTATAGGTGTTCATAAACCCGTTCTTTTAATTTATGGTTGGTCTTCCCTATGTAAAAGCAGGGGCAGGATTTACAATTAGCAAGATAGATAACACTTTTTGAGTTACAGTTATACCTGCTTTTACATTTAAATTTTCTTCCCCAAACCAAAAAAAATTCTCCCTACTTCAATATACTTACAATAGGGGCATGCTTCACATTTATACATCCCGCATTCCTTGTCATCATTTTCTTACTGCATTCAAGTAAACTTTCAAATTCTGACCTCTTTTGAAAAGGAATATATGTCTCATTTCTACAATCTGTCCTATTTCTTCATCTGCTGTAATTAAACCCCAATTCTTTGTTATAATTTCTTTAATATTAAAAGCGTCCATACTGAAGGGGGTAATAAATGTCAGGTTATCATTTGTTTGGGATTCTACGATATTTTGGTCACCCACTTCTTTGTTACCTGTAATCAATGTATCTTCGTGGGTTAAAATGGCTTTAAAGTGCCCAATAATTTTCTTCCATAGAACTTCCTCTACTAAATCATTTCGTAAATTGGCTGGATACCCACGCTTCAGAAACATGCTTCTCAACAAATCACATTCATTGAGAAAGTCTAATTCATCAGAGGCCATTATTGAAGCGCTTACTAATTGGCATTTTACTACTGACCTTTTCTGATATGTTGGGTGGGCACTAGAAAAATGTAGGAATGAATCTGAATATGTCTCCTTCCTATAAATTTTAGCTTTATACCTTTTACTCACACTATATTTATACAGGTCTACATCTAAATAGGTGATACAGTATATATGCAAAAATACCAAGAACTGGGTGGTGTTTTTAAAATAATCAAGGAGCTCTGTTGTCTGTTTGGCATCCCCTTTAAATATAATAAAAATGTCATCTAAATAACGTGTGTAGTAATGTATCAACTCACCAAATCCATTATTTCTAAAAACAAACTCCTGTTCCTTGTATGCCATAACCAAATTAGCAAAGCTCGCCCCACAAGTCCTCTAAGGTTGGCTACAAGTCTAAATTAGCATCCTTAGCTAAAGACATTCATAAGGCATTAATTAGCCATGTCCAAAACCTAAAAAGGAATGCCCAGCCATGTTCTGAACGTATAGTGGACAGTACCACTGACACCGAACCTGAGGAAACTGCCAACCTGCTAGCCAACAGATATGGCAAGAACTTTACCCCTCTGTCCCCACCAGACATGCGCCAAAGCATTACTGACACCAGTCCTCTACTGAGTATTTGCAAAGAAGAGGTCATACAAACACTCTCCAAAGCCAAAAACATGGCACCTATGGAACCCGATAACATCCCAGGCTGCTTACTAAACAATCTAAAACAAGACCAACAGAACTACTTGGCTCTCTCTTTAACTATAGCCTGAGAACTATCTTTGTCCTGGCAGAGTTGAGAACAGCAACTGTGAACCCCTTGCACAAAGGAGATCCATCAACTGACCCTGGGAACTATCGACCCATAAGCTTAACCATCCTTATCTCCAAGGTCATGGAAAGAATCATCAAGGACATTATCCACAAGGACATAGACAACTTTAAAACCCTTGACCTGACCCAGCTTGATTTCATCAAGAATAGCTCATGCTTATTAAACCTAGTGGACTTCTTTGAGAATGTCACCAAAGCCATGGATGAGGGTAAAACAGTACATACTGCCTATCTTGATTTATCCAAGGCCTTTGACACAATCCCCCATTCAGGTGTCATAGAGAAACTCTGCAAGTTGGGGATTAATTCATACATTAGTATATGGGTAGCAAACTGGCTCACCGACAGAAAGCACACTGTTAAAGTTGGGGAGTCCACCTCCACCAGTAGACCAGTTACCAGTGGGGTACCACAAGGATCTGTGGTGGGCCCTCTACTGTTTGGAATCTATTTCTCTGAAATCCAGGCAAAGGTAGATGGCCTGTGGCTTACCAAGTTTGCAGATGACTGTAAAGTGGGTGCACTCATAGAGTCCCCCAACGATGTTAACATGTTATAGAAAGGGCTGACACAGACAAATGATTGATGCCAAACTTATGAATTAAAATTTAATGAAAAAAATGCCTACTGTGCCAGAGGATCTCCAGGTTCAATAAGCTGCCATTCAACAACTTGTTGGGAACCCATATATAGATAGATATAGATATAAATATAAATATAGATAAAGATATGGGAAATGCTTTTCAAAACAGCTTCAATGCAAACACAGTTTAGCACAATTCATTATATACTGATATGGTAAACAAATCAAAAATGACATACAGTTTTACAAATACCATTCATATTCTAAGACTACTAACTGAAGAAAAAAACAAGACATCTCAAAAGATGAAATGCATTCTTTTACATTTGTTGACTGGGTATGTCCAGCTGAGGAAATCCATTTCCACAGTAGTCATGGAGCAATAGCATTCAATAACTGTATGAAATATCAGTACCTGTTACAATGAGTCCCAAAATATGGAGACTGAATGGCCGTAAGAATGGATTGATATATACTAAACTGAGATGTCATTCCTTTTCTCCAAGGTATGCCCCCCCCCCCCCAAGTCTATTCTTGCTAGCCTCTTAACATTCTTCTACATCTCTTACTTACAGACTTACCGGCAGACTTTCACACTTCACTGATTGTCATCCTCGACAGTCTACACTCTCTGGTTCTTGTCTCTACCTGCTCTGTTCGCCCTGCGGGCTCACTCCGCTCCCCTACCTTGCCCCCAAATTCCACCTGCCCCCACTGATCCTACATTTATTCCTCTAAAACCACACCCCCATCACATCTGCTCCAATCTAGCAGATTACCTCATTAGCACTCCAAACCCTCCTTGTCACAACATCACACCTGTTATTACCTTACCGGCCATCCCTCCTTGTTACATCACCTCACCTGTTGATATATCTCCTTACCTGTTCACACTACCTTACCTCCCATTCTTCTTCCACTTTTCAATCCAATATAATGACTTTATCACCCATTCCATGCCAAATACAACTATTACTCTTGGTCTCACTCTTTCCTCCTCTAACTACTACCTATCTGCTAACCTCCTACGAACAACCATTATACCCCACCCTTCTCTTCCCCTCCAAACTCACTTTGACACCACTATTACCTATCTCTCTAAACTTCATAAACATCACATCCAAACCCTGCTACCTACTAGCCAAATATCATAGACTAGCACACATTAAGTATACCAATCTAAATATTAGAAAATTACTTGACTATTATTGTAAGCTTCACCACCCTAAAAATAGAATATACCTCCACTCCTTACTAGACAGGGACATTCATCCTAACCCCAGCCCAAACAATACCCTTGCCACTGAAAAGTGCAACCCTAACAACACTAGTACCCAAGCCCCTACCAAACCTTCTAACTCACTCTCTGTAGCACATCTCAATATACGCAGCATTAACAATAAAATTGTCCACCTACACACCCTCCTAGATGTCCACCTATTTGACATCCTATGTTTATCTGAAACATGGCTAAAACCTACAGTGAAAGACAATGAAGTCACCCCACCTGGTTACAATATCCTTAGACTAGACTGCACAGCCAAAAAGGGAGGAGGGGTAGCAATCCTTTATAAAGCAGAGCTACAAGTTAGCACTGTAAACCTTAGACCACCTTCAGACAATAGTGCTGAAGTACTCATTTCTAAATTTCGGGTCAACTCATGTAATCCATATATATTATCTGTATCTATCTTCCTCCAGGAAATAACATTAATACCCTTGAAAATATCCTTAACTGGCTTTCTATTAATCTCCCACAAGAAACTATAGTCCTAGGAGACTTTAATATCGACTGGAAGTCCTGTAGTAATGTACACCCTACCACCCATATTAACCTATATGTTTTAACTCCCCTACCAGAATTAATAAACCTAATAACAAAGAAAATACCTTAGACTGGATTCTTACTAATACTCCTCATCAAACATACAAGGTAGGAACCCTCCCAGATGACCTAAGTGACCACTCACTAACTTATATTATCAGACATAAAACCAACCTAACTTACCCAAACACTTTCAGGACAGTATGCACCAAAAAGCAATTTAACCCTGAACTTTTCCAGACAGAACTCAAGCAATGTAATTGGTCATCACTAAAATCCCTCCCACTAAATGAAGCAGTGGAATACTTTAATTCCACATTCTTAGCCAACCTGGACCTCCACGGCCCAACTCGCCCTGTTAGAAATAAAGCTAAACCTGTCCCATGGCTCTCAAATGCTACGAGGCAAAAAATCCTTCTTAGAAACAAATCCTGGGCAAAATGGCATACTACTAAGAATCCTACAGATCACCAAACCTTTAGACAACTTAGAAATAATACAAAAAAGCCATCCTCTTAGACAAAAAAAACTTTTACCTCCAACTACAGCAAACCTACCAAAAGAAACCACAAACGTGTTGGCCTAGCATTAACAAACTACTATACCCAGGTCAATCTATCACACCTAACCCACAAGGCTCTAACCCTGAGAATCCCACACATACTGCTAATGCCTTCAATTCTTTCTTCACAGATGCCATCCAAACACTTGCTAGCCATCTATCTCCAGATACCTCAAATCTGCCTACTTCTACTACAAACTCACTCCCATCATTTCAGTTACAACCAGTGTCTACTTCCTTTATTTGCTCCCTTCTCCAAAAACTAAAACCTACCACCCCTTCAGCTGACTAACTTCCGGCAGAATATTTGCAAAAAGGAGCTAAAGCCATAGCCTATCCAATTTCCATTCAGGTTAACAGAACCATAAGTGAAGGAACTATCCCATTTATCTGGAAAATTTGTCATATCATCCCACTACATAAAGGTGGGAACTCTAATGACTTTTCTAACTTTCATCCTATAGCTCTACTATCTCCTCTAGCAAAACTTATGGAGAAATTCATCCATAAGCAACTACTTAACCACCTACTCCAAAATAACTTACTTGACAACTGTCAACATGGATTTAGACCTTTCCACAGTACCACCACTACTCTGCTATCCTTCACAGACTGCATTAACAAAAACCGTAACAAAAATATTCTTTCCTCTGCAGTCTTCATTGGTTTATCTAAAGCTTTTGATATGGTTAATCACCAGCTCCTTTTAAATATACTGAAATCCCTTTCACTCATACCTCTAGCCATAAATTGATTCAAATCTTACTTAGACAATAGACAGCAGGCTGTACTATGGCACAATAAACTATCTAATCACCTTCCCATTTCCCTTGGTGCTCCTCAGGGCTCCATATTAGGCCCACTCCTATTTTCCATTTTTATTAATGACCTTTACTCAGCAATTGCACACACCACCTGTATTCAATATGCAGATGACTCTACAATAATTTGTTCAGCCACTTCTCCAACTGAACTACAGCCCCTTACCCAAAAAGCATTCAATACAGTAGAACAATGTTTTTTAATCTGCTGCCTCCTCCTAAACCCCCAAAATACTAAACTTTTACTTTTCACTCCAACCCGAAAGTCCATCCCAATAAATTTCACACTCATATCTAATAATGGCACTCTCATATCTCCTGACCCAACCACTAAACTCTTAGGAATAACAATAGATAACAACCTTAACTTCGATACTGATATAAACAGCGCAATAAAATCAGTCAACAAAAAAATTGGGGTCCCTCTATAGAATCAAACCCTTTCTTACACCAGTAGCCAGGACCACTATAGCCAGAACTCACTTAATCTCCACTCTGCTCTATGCTTCACCTATATACACTAATCTTTCTAAAAACAACCTCAACAAACTGGCAATCTCCTATAATAATATTGCTAGATTTACCACTGGCTCTCCTTTTAGAACTCATCACTGTCTTAATCTAAAGCAACTAGGATGGCTAGAGTTTCTAAACTAGCTTCAATTTCACCAGCTTGTCATAGCCCATAAGACCCTGTATCAACCCACCAACACTCCAATACTCACTAGCCTAATTACCCCTTACAACAATCTTAAGAATTTACGCTCCTCAAACAAACTGCTGATCAATACTTGCAGATCCAACAATTTGGCAGGAGACTCTCTGTTCTCTAATACTGTTGGAAAGCCCTGGAATCTACTGCCCACTGAACTCATAACTCTGTCTTCACTAACACTTTTTAAACAGAATCTAAAACTATTTCTCAATACACATTGGTTATGCCCCTGTACTAATCCTGACTAACTTTCTTCCTTTACACTAATGAATACTCCTCACCTTTATAGACTTATCCTTAAAGAACCAATAGACCATGCTATTTCAATTTAAATATATGTATATAATAACATCTCTTGTACATTACGTTTTACTGTTTGTGTTATGCTCATGATGAGTATTGTATTTTTTATTAACAATAGCTATTTTTAAGCTTGGACTGTTGCAACTTTCTGCATTGTATTTTGTATGTGTCTTGGAGCTTTTCTCCCTGGGCCTCTACTTTAAATGGACATGAATCCAGTTAGACTAGCCCGGGCAACAAATGTAAAATAAATAAATAAAATAAATGCCAATCTCGGAGTTGGCATATATAAATTTGGGCAGTGTGGAGGGTGTGCCACCCACATGAAGAGGTGCGGGGAGGCTTCCCCCTGCAAAAGAAGTTCAAAGTAGAAGAGCTTTTGTTTGAAATTCACTCTTCTCTTGTGTTTTAATCTTTTTTTTTTGGCTTGCCTGCAGTTGGCATTTCAAGTGCCAACATTTTAATAGGGAGCCATAACACTGTATATGCAAAGAGTCAGGACACAACTGTATAGACAAAATAAAGGTTAAGTTAAAAAACTGACAAAAATTATAACAGGAAAATACTGTTATAGTGCATTTAATGGAACAGCAAGGAGTTTGTAAGAATCAGAGTTAATGATTTACAGTCTAAACTATGACCTCATATAAGACATATTCTAAGGCACAAGTATTTTTAGTACAATCTCATTCTTATCTTGTGATTTTCATTGCCCATTCTTGTCAGTTAGATGTTTGAAATACAAGATTCCATCTTTGAAAAATTCACATTAAACTTTTTTGAGAAAAGCTTATACTCTTTCTGGCTCTATGCCTCCAAAGGATAGGGCCCTGACTCTGATACATCCCACCCAAGATCATTTAGCAGTCTGAGTATAGGAAGAGTTGAGTGGGCAGGGTATAGTGGGTCACCTATCCTGGTGGGTATGAAGGCACTCTGATTCACTGGGTGTGTGACACCCAGATGTGAGTGAATAACCATGTAGCAGTAAGAGACAATGAGGTACAAGGCCACCAGGCCATATAAGTGCAGTAGACACTTATCTAGTTCAGTTATTAAAAGCATGCATATGTCATTGTAACAGTAATGGACATGTCAGCGCACATCTGCTACAGTTACTTGTGTGGAATGTCCTTGCAGCTCAGATACTTGCTGACACTTATTTGAAAAGGCAAGTACAAGCCTTCCAGTCTTTCAATCCTATTGTAGCCATACCAGAACCCTAACTCTAACAATAAAATGCCCCATTTACTCCATAATCCTAACCTACAACATCAGTCTCTAAACCTAAAATTGTTATTCCCCTAAACCTAAAATTCTCAGTCAATCCCTAAATCTAATTGCAAACATACCTCCCTAAACCTTAAACTCCCTGTCACTCCCTAACCCTAAATCAGCCTTGGTCCATGAGCCTAACCATAAAACTCGTAACTGGTCCCTAACCTTACTTTTACAGCTCATTCCCTAACCATAAAACTCTCACTCATTCCCTTTGGCCATTCTTCTTCCTGCATTTCTGCAAACAACAATTTCATCAGCATTGCCTGAACTTTAATTGCCATTCATGCAACAGATCATGCAATTTTACTGTGAAAATTGCACCTGGTTGTCATACAGTGGTATACTAGCACTCAGTTCTCCAGCAACAGCAGTGCAACCTGTCAGTGCATCAGACAAGGGTAGCTGCCTGGATGACTGTCCTTCCAACTCTTGGTTCTTACCCTAACATTAGCTGATAATACAGGCTCATAGATGTATATGAGGCTAATGACCACTGGGGCCTTTCTAAGCCTATCCAAGCATCCCAAATATATCCACATGTTTATGTGCCGGCGTTTGCAAGTCTAGCCAGGCTTTAATAATGTATCCCACAAGTTTATGTGACTTACAAGTTATTTTAAGGTGTATAGGTAAGGTAGGGTAAAATTTACAGACTGCCTCTGTTCATTAGAGATGTGAGAACTAGACCTGTGGTATATTTCCAGTTATGCATCTACTGGTCCTGGTTTCTCTTGAATATGGTTAGAGAAGAGCTCTGACTCACATACATGTCTCTCCAGCATGGCCTATCTGTGATGCAAGGAAAGTTTCAAAGGAAATTTTTAATTCTTAGATTGAGTAATTCTAATGTTATTTATTTTTTGTATACATATAGAAGTTGTAAGCTTAAGTTTTAATGGATAGTGGGGGCACCCCCTGGAAATTATGTGGTGTGCGCTTGCTATGGGCAGATTGGAATGATGGAGCTATATAGTGGATGAAAGAAATATTTGAGTTTGAGAGCTATGACGTACAGAGAGCAACAAAGTACAGAAACATGCTTATACTTGTTTAACCCATGTGGGACTCTTTATAGGTTGTCCAGATGCTATTTATACCTGTTCCCATCACAAGCATAGCACCTAGGCAATGCCCTCCCCCTGTAAGTAATAAAGACATGATTATGAGTAAACTAACCACTCAGCCACATCTAATCACAAACACATTTAACATAATCATCACCTGCACATAAGAACTGGATCTGGAGACATCTACAAGAACAATAGCACTTATCCCAATAAAACCTATAAAACAAATTCTCTTTAGTCAGTCTCTCTTTTGAAGAAGGAGGATTTGGGACAGGATTTATTTTGCTTTTCAGAATAAAATAATTTAGTTGAATGTATAGCTCTAAATACTTTCCACTCAAAATGATCCTGTATTGGAAGTTTGGTTTGTCTGATACATACTTGTATACGGATAGGTTGGATTGGGAATAGTGGAATACCCACCCACGGGTGACCATTGATTAACACATAGGGGCGACTGAACCTGAAAAACACTGTTTCAAGGCAGTCAGTGTGTAGGTAACTGTGATAACTTAATAACTTGTAAACTGCCAAAGTGTTGTTGTTTTTTTTTTTTTTTATTTGACAGTTTTCAGGGCTGTCATTAAGTGGCTACTATCAGCTAATCACAATACATGAGAGATTCACAAGTGTGTGTGTTGCTCAGAGCACTACAGTCCCTAGCTACAACTCTGCAAAACAGCTCCAGTATCTGACTTGTTTTATTTTTACCATTTTTGGAAAAGTTCCAACACATTCCCCATTCATATGATTCATGCTACAAATGTCTAAATGGAACATGTTTTAATATTAATTTCATGTCTCTAATTTCAGTTTGGCTGACTCATCATTCATCATAACCCATTAAATGGGTCTAGTTTGACCTATCAAAGTGTTGTACATCACTCCTGATTAAAAGCATTATTTTTCTAAGGGACCACCCCCTGCACCCCCATGCCCCAACATATCTAAATATTGAAAATCTGAGAATGCACAACAGAGTAAAGAGAAGTTCTTTTTCATTAGCTAATCTCATTCTTTTAGGGGATACTGTCACAATATACTGAAATACTGTAATACAACTGTAAGGGTGGCCACGGTGGTGCAGCGATTAGCATTGTCGCCTCACAGCGAGAGGTTCTCCAGTTCGATTCTCGGCTGGGGTGCCTTTTGTGCAGAGTCTGCATGTCCTCCCTGTGGTCGCGTGGGTTTCCTCCGGGTGCTCCGGTTTCCTCCCACATCCCAAAGACATGCAGTAGGTGGATTGGACACTCTAAATTGGCCCTAGGGGTGAGTGTGTGCATGTGTATGCCTTCTGTGGAAGGTTGGATGCCGGGCTGGCAACTTGACACCGTAAAACTCCACTGCCAATCATGAGCGGACAGATGATCCGCTGTGGTGACCCCTAACTGGGAAAAGCCAGAAGAAGAAGACTGTAATACAACTGTAAACAGGATATTCTGACCCTTTAATACAGAGGCTATTTTCTAATTGTATTACCTCTGAGGTCACACCACAGCTAGGGAAAAAGAAATGGATGTATTTCTCTTTCCAATGAGTTAGCGTAACCTTAGGAGATGTATATAGAAATATCAGCAATAATGAGGCAAAGCCCCAGTGCAAAATTTGTTTTAACTGTGCTCTTACTTTGTAACTATCACACTGGACAGATATTGTAGTCATTAGTACACATTTCAGTAAGTCTGAAATAAGTTATAAAATGTAGACACCATCATTTTATAGACATGTTTTAACATGCTAGATGTCTTTTATCCTGTCTTTGCCATTCATATTTTAGTCAACTTCCACATAGTATTGGTATCTCATTATGTGACATTGTACCACATTAGAAACATGTCTGCTTTTTATTAGAGTTATTAGGCATTTCTTTAACACCGGTGCCATCTATATTCTGCTTTTTTTTCAATGTGTCCCAGGCTGTTATTTCTATTGATATTAGGCTTAATACTTGTCTTGTGTAATATTCCTCAGGAACAATTATTCCTCTATAGTTTCATAATGCATGTCACATAGAAATATTTTGCTTAATCCAGTGCTTGGCCAGTTTACCAGCCTTGCAATATTCTCTAAAATGGTTTCATACTTCATTTGATTCCTGCTACAAAGTCTAAATCATTACACAGCTGACAAAGGATTAGGTTTCAAATGTTTCTTTAAAGTTTCTCAAATACTTTTTCAGATGGTCTTTGTCATTAGCAAGTAGACTCCTTTTACATAGAAGGATAAAGCCCTGGCTACAGCCAAGAAATCCCCAAAAAATCTGGGTTTGGCTGGTGGCCCAGGCATGGAAAAAGCTGACAGAGAGCAAAGAAAGAAGATGCTATCCCTACTTATTTAGGGAATAGGTAGATGTAACTAGCATGTTATGAAGGCATATATTAGGGTTTAATCACTAGTAAAGATCAGAGGCTGTAATATAATATTCACCTTTTACAAGGGTCAGGTTTGAGACGATGTTACCATCTCTTAATTTTCTGTGCACCACACTCCTTCAAAAGTGTACTTGAGTATGGAAGTGGAAGCTAGAGTGTAACACCTGCCACACAACAAAGATGAGCTCTGTGAGTTCTGAAATGATTCTGCAGACTTCTACTCCTCCACCAGATGGTGACATTGCTGACCTTAGGTCTGGATGGCAAATCAGACAGGCAGATACTGAAGTCAGTAGGGGAGCTGCAGTGGTATAACACATTTTAGTTTTCTCTGCACAAGTTATTCAGTCTTCCGTGGTAGCATCAAAAACATTTATACATTTGATATGCTCAAACATCATAAAAATGTATTCATATTCCGGAATGTGCCTTTTCATTACTGTTTAGAATTTGACTTGCCTAAGCCAATAAGAGAGCATTTGTAATCTGTCCACTGACACTTAATTGCCTTTATTTCCACGCCAATGCCAGGCACACATGCATGGATATGCACAGACACACACACACACACACACACACACACACACACACACACACACACACACACACACACACACACACACACACAGACACTTGCACCAACACGTACAGTGATGTCTGCTGCTTTAATCTACAAAATGTTTGTTGTCTTTATGTACAAAAATGTATTTAATATTGCTTTTACCCAACTAGGTAGTTCACAAAAATTCATTATATTTGCTGGTTTCAGCACATAATCCATAGTTGGTCCTTTTTAATGTAAAAACTTGCTTGGTGTTGCCAGTAATAAGTTGTACTGTTAAATGAAAAACATTTACTACTGCCCTTTTTAAACAACAGTTCCTTATGAAATTCACTGAGTATTAATCATTGCAAAGGTAAATCTTTTTAATATGTAAATTTTGTAATTATTGCCTATTGCTGACCATCAAAATCCTGCAAACAAACAAAATGCAGTTTTTCCAAGGGAGCAACCCCATGCACCGTCAAGCTCCACATCTCTAAATATAGAAATTCTGAGACTGCACAATAGGGTAAGGAAAAATCTCCTTATCATAACTGTTACGTACATGTTATCACTGAAAACGCTAACAGTTTCTGATTAAACAAACTGCACATACAATTTCCCAGTGACTGCAGCATCAGTGAAACAATGTTTTATGATATGTGTGGTTCCTTATATGCAAAGAGTATGCAGTAATTGTAAAGTTAGTAAATCTCTTAAATTTAATATATGGAGCAAGCTCTGTTATGCATGCAGTTTCTACATACAGGTTCCACACAGGTTCCATCTTTAGAATATCACTTTCAATTAAAATGTGCATGCACTTTTGTGCAAGTTGAATTTGCATGCATATACCTACAGGTTCCATATACAAATCTGCTCGCAGATATTGGTACTGCAAGCTGCGATACACACTCAGAATGGTGGGAGGTGGGGTGGGGGTTATGCTGTTTTGTATTAAACTTTATAAGTAGTTCAGGCATATAATGTCAGAATGATGGAGTGGTGAGTACTAAGGAATGGAATGTTGTGTTTACATTGCCAAAAATATACAACATAAGGATGAAAAATGCAGATTAAATTAGGTCATTAAGGCAGTTAGGCTAGCATGTTGAAAATGGTATATTGAATTTGTTTTTGGATATTCTGGATGCCCAGAAAATGTAAGAAGTTATGTATGGCTTTGGTTTCACTAGGGAGAAAAGGAATTTGAATTACTTATCAAGAAAACAGTGAAGTATCAGAATGTGGATTTGTTCAAGTCCCAGCCTGTATTCAGTTTAAAACGGCCCAAGGTCTTCAGGGTGGGGCAGAGCTTTTAGAATCAGGTTCTGATTCCTGTGAGAAAAAAAGCAGCAGCTGCAGCATTAAAATATATGCTTTCTGTGTTCTTTTAAACAGGTTAGTGCTTTAAATTTGTAAATAATATTTGCATAGAAAATGAGTTAGGCATGCTTGGCATTATTTTGCACAAAACTGCAGCAACCGTGGAAAAGGGGTAATTAGTGCTGGTGCAGTTTTATATCTGTAGGGCTGAAGTACTGTAAGACATTTTCAGAAATTGAACCAATTGTTTAATAATACATCCTTTCAGATATTTGATATCAGACTATTGACAGCATTTCATAATGATTTGGAAATTGATTATGTAAAATAAATTCAACAAGGCAACTTACAACTTAAAGTAGTGGTGGAAGCACCTATTTGTAACATTTTTGTTACGTTTTTGCTTCAGCATGTCTTGGCTAACATGTGCAGCCTTGTCCGTAATTCTTCTTCTTAATACTCTGCATGCCACATATCTTTGTGAAAAAGACAATGTAACACATATGTTAGAACAATGTTATTGCATAAGATACTTACATATTCTTGGGGGTTATGATGTCCAAATACCTGTGCCAATATTATTGTACAATACGCTTGTCTATTTTTGGGGTCATTTTGATTAATGCTGCTGTGTAATGAAGTTATAACTGTAATTTGCAGGCACAAAACTGGACAGCACCACTGATCATTTTATAACTAGACTGCACATTTGTTTGAAAAAGTGATGATTGTTCTTTTGTCAGTACTGTTTCTTGTGCTTGAAAATAAATGTATTTCTTGTCAGCCATAAGGGAATGGCAGAAAATGAGTACCCGGTTAATAAGAGAAGCAGAATTAGGTAATATGATATTTTGTGCATAACTGGTAATTTGTACTGCAGGCTAATGTTTCAAAACTTAATCCTAATTTATTAATTAACCTTTTATACACATAATACAAAGCATAGTAATCACTCACTGTACCATTAGTACCCCTGGACCTTTGACTTTTACATTATATATTTTGTATCCACATTGAGGATTGAGGAGGTTGAAATGTATCTTATCACAACAGTCTGTAGATACCATTCAGCACATATATTTCAGTGTAAATTCAATAAAATGTATTGGTAGTCTATCTTTTAGCTAAAAGAAGTCTTGAGTATTATAATGTACTTTGTATGTTCTTTCTAGGACTCATGGCCTAGACATGATAACCACAGGTCCAGAAATAAATTTGCTGTTTTCAGGCACAGTATTAGTGTTAGGGAAGTGTGTTAATTTATAACTTAATTGAAATGCATTTTTATTTCCTATAATTGTGGCACACATTTGAGTCTCAGTGCTTTGTTAGGTAAAATGCAGGTCTGTGTGTGATATATTGATTTTAGGTTGCAAAATACTGTCATTCATTTCTAACATCAGCTTTATGCAGTGTATACAATTTGTTGTGACAAAGTTCTCATAACACTAATATGCATTCTGAATTATTACAGTTCATTCAAAGTCCCCTTTTTATCTTTAGCTGCACTGAGAAGATATTCTCTAAAATGGGGCCAGCTGTCTGCAGCTGTATTCCAGTTCATATTCATAACTTACTTAACACATAGCTTTTAAGGATGCAGTTTTAGAACAGCTTATAAACTCGTCCCAATGTCATTGTTTTAACATTCACCTGCCATACCTCTCAACCTCTTAAGTAAGAAATCTGGACAAAAACATAAATAAAAGTGGGACAAAAGCCCAAAAATAGGGGTGATTTTTAAATATTGCTCTTACAAACTCAGAAAATTGATAGAATAACAGGTTTTGCATTAGCATGTATTTTCTGAAGGATATGAAGTCGGAAACTCAACTGTCTGTCATTAATTTTGAACATCAGTCCTTAATGATTTACCACTAATTTGCTAGAAAACCACAATTTTATGAAAAACAGACCAGAAGTATGAGGCCAAAATCTAGACATTCTGCAAAAATCTGTACAATTGAGATATTTGTCACTTGTTATACACCTAATGTATTTTATTTATTTATATTATTTATTGACATTTGTTGACCGGGAAAGTCCACTGGGCCCAATGACCCATTTTCAGTGGAGGCCTAGGGAGAAAAGCTCCATTCAATCACAAAAATTTTTACATAACATTAGCTTAACTTTGAAAGTCAAGAAAGGTTTTACACAATACAAATTGAAGTAGATATGCAAGACAAATACATATTATAGAGGTATACAATACAAGAAAATAAACCGTGTGTTAAATTTTTAGTAATTCTCTTTGTATATTTTCATAAGTAAGAATACTGTTTAATCAATTCTGTATGTTCAGCCACAGAAATAAACAAGAGAGATTGGATACAAAGACAGACAGAGTGTAAATTGCAACTATATTAAGTTAGTAAAAGTATTTGTAGTGTATAGTGGCCAAAACATTTAAGGTGGTTTAATCATATGACTACAAGTACAGACAAGGTTATTGAGATAGTGTTCTTTTAGTGCAAATTTAAATGTTTTTAAAGAGTCTAGTTGAGTAAGAGAGTGGGGGCGCATATTACCTTAAGTATTTCTGTTGCGCACTTTATAGTCCATTTGCTTTATTCTCACCCAGTTCAACAATTGGGTTTGCACAATTAGGCTTGTAGTGGGCCTACTGGTTGTTGCCTAGTGTATACCTATGACCTATGAACCTAATAGATGTATTTAAATCTGTTTCCTTAGTTACTATATATATTATCAGTATGTCACTGTAACGTTGCCATTTTTTTCAAGCATACATATCATACGTCTTAGTTATATGGTTTATTAAACTTTTACAAATTCTGGCAATTGTGCAGTCTGTAAATACTTCTTGCTCATCTCTTTCCAATATGTTATAAATTCTACTAAATATTACTCTTGTCAAATGTAGCCTAACTGTATATAAACATTTTAGTCAATTAATTTTGTCAATTACTATATGGTAAAAGTTATTTTTTTTTTACCAGCCTACCTATCCAGTAGAAAATGGAATAAACACATAAGCGAAAGTTTACCATGTTATCTTACTTGCTTCAGCTAGTTCTGCCATTGTCAGTTTACTGTAAGTTTGCAATGATAGTACTGATGCAGTATAACTCAGAAGGAATGTCACGTCAGGTGGGCTCCCAGCCAATGAACACTGTACATTGTTCAAACATTATCTACTCTGCCCAATAAGAAGCAGGTGCATCATGCAGTTGTGATGGATGGATGATACAGAGACAAACATGTGCGTTGACCATATAATAACAAATGAACAAAGTAATGATTAAAAAAAGGTCACAAATATTGAACATGGCTTTCTTCTTTTCAATTTTTTTTTGTTTGCAATGGGGTAAGCCCCATGCATCCCTTGATGTGGGAGGCAAGTCCCTAACTCCCCTGAACTATTATATACCAGCTCTGAAATTACTACACCTCAGGGAAAATAGAATATTCTGTAGAACAGTGATCTTGGACTTAGTATACATTTTTGGTCATGCAGTCTTGCTGTTCTGGGAGTGACACTAACTAGTCCTGGCTTTTCAAATGGTTACATAAAATACAATAATATTATAGTCTTTTGTCATTTTCAAAATGTTTGAAACTGCATAAACACCCACCCTCATACCCACATCTCTTCCAGCCCTCTAATTGGAGGCCAACAATAATGCCACAACAAACCCCCTGCATTGCCTGGAGTGTACTATCAATAGTCAAAAACTCACAAAATCCAACCCATACTAATACATTTAAAAAGACTGAAAGTCAAACACTGAAAACAAAAATAAAAACATGTTTTTTTAAAATGGATCAAGCCCCCATGCACCCTCCATACCCCCTGTATACCACCTCTGAGACTGCACATCAGCTGAAAAATTGCAGATGTTCAATCGTCATTGTACAATGACTTTCCACTAAGTAATGCTAGCATTTTACAATCATATGACTATTCAATCACCTGGGCTGGCATGAAAAAAGTTCAATATTCCAAACTTTTGACCAAAGGACTTCCTCCCTTTGAATATCTACCACCCAGAGTGGTATCAGCAAACATGCCATCATTCTTTGCGATCTGAGAGTAAACTGTGCCAAATAAGTGCTCTGAAGCCGAATTTCTATGAGCATGTCAACAAATGAGTAGAACTTGGCCAATTCTTGAAATGGTGGGCTCATATTTTAGCAAGCCATTTAAAGTGTTTCATCCCATGAACTACAGCACAGGTATTGCACATTTCCATCCTTGGAGATGATTCTATGTACTTATTGCAAAATTATCCTTTGTAGTAAGGATGCCAGATAACATTAAGCTTATGAGTTGGGGCCCAAAGTATGTCTGAAACTTATACAGAATGGCCAAATTGTATGGTTCTAAATTGAATTGCTCAACTGTAGCTCTGAGTTTTGCTGATCTTCATTATTTGGGGTCCTAATTCTGAACACAGTACCTATAAGTCCAACAGTAACTGTGCTAGTCTTTCCAGAAAGGTTATTTTATATGAAATGCAAAAGTGCCCTTCCCCGTAAAGCTGGATAATTACCCTACCATAGTTCAACAGTTGTAGTCCTAAGATAAGTTTGTGGATATTAAAAATATTACAATAATCCATTGATAATTTCAATTAGGTCTGTTTAATTTAGCCTAAAGTTCAGCATTTACATACTACATTGCCGATGTAGCATCTATGAGGACCTTCCTCATTAACCAAACTCATCTCATTCCTCAGTTTCCTTTCTAAGGCATATTAAACAATGACCCATGAAAATACCAAACAAAATAAGCTTCTATAATTACATACCCTTAGGAGGGTGGACCCCAAAACAAATTTTTGGAAATTTTTAAAAATATATACCTAATCCATTTTATACCACTTCAAAAGTAACTACTATTGTTAGAAAATTGCTTATACTTGACTTTAATTATTGCAGTACAGGAATGCATTTGCATTAGATAATATTGCTCTTTCTGAGTTTATCTGGTTCAGCATGTACTAACTGCATATATAATATATTATATTTTGTGATATGAATTTCTTAGTAAAATTCACCCCTCCACAATATGTTGTTTCTTAAACTTTTACTGCTTTCGCTGAAGTAGTTCTTCTTCATACCATTGCACAGTTTGTAGATTTAAGATTATAATCAGATTAGCCAATTCCATTAAAAGTTCTGAACTCAGTCTCAAAGTAGTCGATCAAAGAGTTTCTAACATCATTTTTAACAGTTATCTCAATATTTAGGATAAATAGTAACAGTCACAAACTTGGGCAGCCGCGGTGGTGCAGCAGTTAGTGTTGCCACCTCACAGCAAGAGGTTCTCTGGTTTGATCCTTGGCTGGGGTGCCTTCTGTGCGGAGTCTGCATGTCCTCCCTGTGGTCATGTGGGTTTCCTCCAGGTGCTCTGGTTTTCTCCCATATCCCAAAGACATGCTGTAGGTGGATTGGACACTCTAAATTGGCCCTAGGCATGAGTGCATACATGTGTGTGCCTTCTGTGGAAGGTTGGGCACCAGGCTGGCAACTTGACACAGTAAAACTCCACTGCTGATCATGAGCAGACAGGTGATCCACTGTGGTAACCCCTAACTGGGAAAAGCCAAAAGAAGAAGAAGTAACAGTCATAAACTTAGGTGATTGTCTAAATCCAAAATGAATTACAAATCCTTCTTTAGCTACAGCAGGAAACTAAGAAATAATGCCCAACGTTGCATCAAAGTCACACAACATGGTGTCACCTGCTTTGATCCAGTGGACATTTCCAATTTATTAGCAAACACATTTGGCGCAAATGTTATTCTGGAGATGACTATCCAAAGCCCTCCTATCCCTGAATCTCTCAAAAAACATATATTGAAAGTGCTTCTATGACCAGAAACACATCTTTGATGAGACCTGATAATCTATCCATCCATCCATCTATAACTCTTTTTTCCCATTTTTTCACATGTGGTCCCACTGTCACTTCAACAGTGACAATAATCTAGAACCAAGCAGCCCTGAGACCTCATAATATAGTAGGCTATTTTATAGACAGTACTAAACATACCTTGTCAGAGTTGCTCCAGGAACTATTAAGTTGAGCCAAGCAGCAGGCTTTGTCATGGATGTAGAGTACACAGCATAGCTGCTATCACTTTAAAAGGGAGACCCCACTACAAACCCTGGGAATTATAAAGCCATCAGACTGACAAGTCTCACTAGCATAACCATGAAACATATTATAACTGATCTGATAAAGTTTGATAATAAAAATCTCATTAGGCTAGACCCACAGCAGTTTGGCTTTGTAAAGGCTATACCCTGTCTAATGATTTCTTCCCTTTCCTCACTTAGTCCGCCCATCCATCGACAACCCCTTTTCCCATTTTTACACATTGGGTCAGGATGTCACAGGATGCCAAAGTTTACCCCGCCGAGTGGCTAACCCTGCCACAGTAGTTCTTCCACACCACACACACTCACACCTATGGCGATTTTACAGTACCAAATCCATCTACTGCATGTCTGGAATTTTGGGAGGAAACTGGAGCACCCAAAGGAAACCCATGCAAACACAGGGAGAACATGAGGCTCCACACAAAAGGCACCCCAGCTGAAAATTGAAATGGGTAACCTCTTGCTGTGAGGCGACAACAATATCTGCTCTGTCACTGTGCCTTTCCTCATTTAGTACAGCGTTTGATTGTTCATTGTCTTCCTAATCCCAATGTTTTGCACTTCTGTTTTTTTATACTGCTGCTTATTCAAGGAGAAAGTTGTAGCTGATGTCAACAGTCACTTCTATAATAAACTTCCTTATCATGATTCTAGTGTCTGTCCAACTGCCTTACAGAATAAACATATTTGAGCATGCATGTCTTAATGGACTTTTTAATACATTTTTTTTTTATTCCATCAAAGTATGAATGTCAATGTGGCATATGCACCTTTTTGTCCTTATCCTCTGTGATATGCCTACTGCTTTACTCAAATCTATCTCTACATATGAAGTCTTCCAGAGGATACAGACTATAGTTTTTTACTATATTCATTTACTTCTGAAACTAATTTTATTTATTATTTTATTTTACATTTGTTGACCGGGCTAGTCTAGCTGGAGAAATTTCCATTTTCAGTAGAGGCCCGGGGAGAAAAGCTCCACAGAGTGAGATACATTCAGATATGAAAAAAAAAAAAAAAAAAAAAAAAAAAAAAAGTCTGTGTCTGTGTGTAAAAGGAAACTGTAGCAGGGAGCTGTCTTATAGAGAAACCTAAATTTATCTGCGGTGGTGGTGCTGCAGTAGCGTTGTCGCCTCACAGTAAGACGCTGTCCGGTTCGATTCTCAGCTAGAGCGTCTTCTGCGTGGAGGCATGCATGAATGGGCGTACCTTCATTGAAGGTTGTCCTTTAGGGCTGGCAACTCGACACGTAAAAATCAACTGCCAATCATTAGCGGACTGGAGTTTCGTTATGGCGACCCCTAATGCCAAAAGCCGAAAGACCCAACAAGCATAGATACAAATGCAAAACAAGTAAGTTACCACAGGGTTAATTGAAATATAGTAATTTAATAGACAGCATAACAGAATGATGAACTTAATTGCTAGATTTCACTGACTGACTCACTCACTCACTGTTAAGCTAGTGAAAATCACAGTTGTTATATACATTTTTATTTAAAAAAAATAACACTCATCTCTAAGGACTGTAACCGCTAAAGTAAGTCCAGATCACATTCTTCTGCTTGTAAAGCTACCTTGTGTGTCATCTTTTCCTTGTTCATGATAGCTTTGCAAATTTTCCTGGTGATAAAGAATGCCGTTCTCCTGACTTTCAGACAGGCTTTGTAATAACAAAACGAATGTTTAAATAAATATAGTAGAATACACATCAGACTGTGTAGAAATCTGTACTACAAATGCATCTCAGAAATCATATTGCTGTGATTTTATACAGCCCATAAGCAGGACTATATGGTACTTTTACATAAAATAAAGTAAAAGAAAAGCTAACACTTTGTACATCAGTGATGCTGCTGTTTTAACATTCTTATATTTTACAAAATTGGTCTCCTTGTTTATATACATAGACATTCTTATATGCAAAATTTTAATACAATAATTATTAAAGCACCATTCTTTGCAATATTAAAAGAAATCATCTTAAACAAATATTATACCATGACCCCCCCCATTAATATTCCAAAACATGCACGCTGATTGGCCAGCGTGCACATTGTAATTCGACTTATACTAATGGAAAAAGGTCCGGTCGCCCGGACTTTTTCCATTAGTATAAGTCTCTTTTAAAACACTGTCTCGCTATGTTAAAAGAGTTTAACATAGCAACACAGGTTTAAAAAAAAGCGACAGAGATCTCCATTGCTTTTTTTAAAGCTGTCTCGCTATGTTAAACTCCTTTAACATAGCGACACAGTGTGTAAAAAGCAATGGAGATCTTGCTTTCTCCGTTGCTTTTTTTTTAAACCTGTCTCGCAATGTTAAATGGGTTTAACATAGCGAGACAGCTTTAAAATAAGCAACAGAGACCGTTGCTTATTTTAAAGCTGTCTCGCTATGTTAAACCCATTTAACATAGCGAGACAGGTTTAAAAAAGAAAAAGCAATGGAGAAAGTAAGATCTCCATTGCTTTTTACTGTTTCGCTATGTTAAATGGGTTTAATATAGCGAGACAGCTTTAAAATAAGCAAAGGACATTATTTTAAAGCTGTCTCGCTATATTAAACCCATTTAACATAGCGAAACAGTAAAAAGCAACGGAGATCTTGCTTTCTCCGTTGCTTTTGCCCACACCTCTGATGTACTGGGTAGGCATGCGTAGTACATCAGAACTGCCGTGGAAACCAGACAGCTGCGGAAGGGCAGCAAAGAGGCATTATACAATGCCATTATTTAAGAAAAGTAATTATTTCTTTTCTTAAATAATGTCATAGTAAGTGGGTGTGGGTAATGGGGGATTTACCCACGGTTGTCTTTGTTTGGTCCCTCGGGCTTCGCCCTCGGGACCAAACCGCACCAACCGTGGGTAAATCCCGCATTACCCACACCCAGGTGTGGGTTATTGCTATAATATAACATTATGCAGATTGACACTGAAGTGATTTTATCCAAGATATATATAAAAGTACATGAGAAATCATAAGAGAAACATTGTTACTTTTCAGGTCTTAATATGTTCACAGGCATCTAAATTAGTCTCCCAAACAACAGGTACATAGCTTGCAAAATATGTTTAATAGACAGAAGAGTTGGAAGATAATGCATGCATTTTTACATGCTTGGGGGCAAAATTTTGAGAGATTTCTTCATCTTTCTTAATGCCAAATGGGTTAGAGGCAGAAAATAAGAGACTTTAGGGACAAAATACAATGTTCTGGCTACATCCCTGCAGCAGATGGCTCACATAAAATAGTTAACACCTTAATGTTCCCTCGTGTCAGCAGGACACTTTCATTCTGTATAGGTCTGTTGTTGTGACTTAATTATCCCTTTCTCCTCTTTTAATTTGCAGAATTAAAGTGAGAAAAACAAATGGATACATGTAGTAAATCAAAGATATTACAATAGAAAAGTAAAATAAAGCTGTAAGTAGGATTCTGTATATCTGTAAATTAAAGTGTGAGATTAAGATGACCTGGTCATAACCCAGGTTGTGAATCTCAGCTTAGAGGTTGCACTATTACATCAGGAGAAACTGTTTTAGGAAAAACATGAAGTGAGCATTTCAGGTTTCTTTTGCTTAGAGCACACGAGACACCTCAATCTGCACATTTTAGAAATGTATAAATTTTATCTCCTGTGTGAGCTCCATTCACAATAAAAAAAAAACACAAAAGGATGTCATTAATTATCTGTTGTGCTCATTCCATGCACCCACATCTAATTTTGAAACTGCCCTTCTGTGGATTGGAATTTGAGTGAGCAAAATGCAAAAAAAATCAATTCAATGTCATCATTGTACATCTGAGAGAGAGAGGAAGGGATGAGCATATTTTAATTTAGTAATATTATAAATATCAAATATATAACATTGTGTTTCTCAAAGCTTGAGCGCTGTTCTGGCCACATAAGAGAAATGTGTGTGCGTGTTTCTGCGCATGCATTTCTGTATTATTATTTTATCTTCTTATGTTATTGACTTCAACTGCACTTAGATAGAACTTTGCTTAATAGGGTTTGCCTCATTTCTAAAGTCCAAAACTGTAACACTATGTCTTTGTATAGCTGTATCTTCCAGAGATATACAGAGTACTGCGATAGAGATTGTACAGATAACATATGCAAAGTACTGCCATCTTCTTTTATCTTTACTATTTTTATGACATATATGTGAAAATAAAGGAGATGCGCAATTCAGGTTAAGTTTATGTAAGTAGTCCTTGATGTATTTTTTAAAAACACTGTATTTTTTTCACCAAACTGTAGCTGCACCTAAACTGTGGCCAGCAGCAATTTCGTAAGGTCATGAACCATAAGGCAGCATCCTCTGTGAGCATGTCTTTCATCTTTCAGCCTGCCGGTACCTACAAAAGATAAATTTGAGCAGGTTCTTATCAGTATCATCTGAGAAGGGTCTTTGACAGATGGTGTCTATTTCAACAATAGTTATCCCCTTTACTGTCAGAATTCATGTAATATCACCTAAGTTATTAAAAGAAGGTGGGAAGACAAATTAAATATGTAATTACAAGCCAAAGTTATTTCTCAGTCCATAGTACCACGTTCTGGAGAAAGATGTATATAAACAAGTCTTCCGCTTTGTGAAATATGTAGGCCTACTCATCTGGCTCTGTAGTGCAAGCATATATTTGACAAACAGAGCAAACAGATTTTTACTACATATCTTATGGTGAATGATATTCTCCTTTTGGTCATTTCTAAAACCTACAAACATAGCCCATCATCAAAAATTCCAGAATAGCATTTATATTGCATTATATTTGATCGATGGTGAGAAAAGATAAATAACCTATCTAGTCTTCTATTTAAGTGCAAGGTGAACAAAAAGTAGATTTGGTATACAGACAAATGGAGATAGAATTCTCTGTTGATAACTGCATTAAACATTTTATCCCTCATCAATCCCAGTCATGATTCTCACCCAGTCTTCATTTTTTCTCATGCCCTCTTGAATGCCACTGTGGATTCCTTCTCCACCACTCTTCTCAGTAGTCCATTCCATGGCCTCACAACCTTTATTTTACTTACTGATTATTTACTTAGGTAGTCGGCTAATCACACACGAACAGTTTCAGCTAAAGCGGAGAGCATAACCCTTGCAATAAGTAAAGTGGAAAAAAGTCAATTTTCAGGGGAGGCCCTGGGAGAAATGCACCTATAGGTACAAAGTCCCTTGAAAAGTAGGTACATCCAGCAAAAATCTGTGCAGCTAATTAGCATAAAATTGGAACACTGTATAGCACAAACCCTTTCCTGCTTCCAGTAAGAATATGGGATACTAATCAGGAAATGTTTAAAAAATGCAGTGTGACAAAAATGATGGAATATTATAAGCACATTATTAGAGGGAGTGTCAAATCTGTAGACTTTAATGAACTGTATTGCAAAACTGTATCATAAAAGGTAATTTATTTTTGCTTCTGAGAAAGAAAGGTATAAGATGTATGTCCTCTTTCTTTAAATTGTTGTTATCACTAGTGTATGGATCATATACTACGGCTTTCTGATATTAGGCAGGTTCATCATCGGTTCATACTAGGCTAACTGCCCTTGCGAGCCATTGTAAACCTAGCCAATTATCCTTTGTGAGACTCAAACCCTGCACCTTGTGTTTGTAAGGCAAACACCTTAACCATTAGGCCACCCTCCCAACCCAAAAATCATGTGTGTGATAAAGGGGATTCAGAAAATTGTGTGAAAGGATAAATCAAGCCTGAAAATAGGGACATATCTGTAAAAATAGGTACATCATGCTGAGAGGTAAATCAAGCCTTAAAATAAAGATGTTCTTCAAATATAAGGATAGTTGGGAGGTCAGTTCTGATCTCATTGGCAGACAACCTACATGATTACACTGCTTCATGCTCTATTAGTGTAGCCAGTTCCTTCTCCACTCCTTCCATGACTGTCCATTTATTCAGCCACTGAAAATCTTACTCAACCATGTAGCCAGCCAAATATGAGACTCTTCTCTCCCTTTCCTGGGTAAATACTGAGGGAAAGTATACATTCAGTATGTATGCTTATCTGTGTCTTCCATGATTTCCATCCCATCTTTACTCAGCCAGGCCACATCTGCCCCTCACTTCATTTCTTATACATTATAAATACAAATCTTTCCTCTGCTTGACTCCTACAGTGATTTTCCATTTGACTTCTGCCTTCGTTGTCATTCCCTCCTTTGTTGCCCTTCCGCTTATGACCTTTTACTGCTCCTCCACTCCTTTCATAGGTTCATAGGTTCGTACTAGGCTATTGGCCCTAGGGCCTATACAAGCCTAGCCAAAAATGTACCCTGGCTTTCGCCACCCAAGAAAATGATTTTCCTGTGCCCCTGTCAAGCAGAACCACAGAAGTGATCCCCGGGGTGAATTTCCTATTATCCATCCAATCATCAAGATTTTTCTTGAAGAGTGCTAATGAAGAGCTCTGTTTGACATAGATAGGTAGTCTGTTCCAGAGTATGGGAAGTCTATGGGACAGGAATCTATCCCTCCAGCATGTTCTGTTTATTGTGGTGACAAGGTTTAGGTCCCTAGAGTGTGTAGCTTGGAGGGATTGGGATTTCTTTAAGTGGAGCATGTCCAACAGCTCTGGGTTTGACATGGCTTTCTATGTTAGGCAGAGATCGCCTCTGAGTAGGCGATATGTGACGGAGTAAAGCTGGAGTTTTTTGAAACGGTCTGCGTAAGGCATCTGTTTGAGGCTATTAATCCTCTTTGTGAGGTATTTTTGTGGCCTTCCAGTTGTTGTAGATGTCTTGTGAGGTACATACCAAAAGGGGCGTTGTACTCTATAATGGGTCTAATGAGTGATGCGTAGAGGGGAACAATGACCTCTTTTTTTCTGGATGAGAAACCTTTTGTGATGAGGTGTGCCACGTAGAAGGATTTCCTGACCACTTTGGCAATATGATTATCAGAGGAGAGACTACTGTCCACCTGTGTCCCAAGGTCTCTTATCACACTTTCAGTGTTAAGTAGACTACCGCCTATGTGGTAGTTCATGGGTACAGAATCTTTACCAAAAGGGATGACAATGCACCTTTTGGCATTGAGCTTGAGACCATGTCTTTGACACCAGGCATCTGTCTCAGTGGGGCCCTTTTGTAGGATGTCCACATTGTTAGGAGTTTCAATTATGGCTCCTAGTTTGCAGTCATCTGCGAATTTACTTAGCCAAAGACCTTCTGTGTTAGCCTGTACTTCAGAGAAGTAGATACAAAACAGGAGAGGACCCAGGACTGAACCCTGTGGTACTCCATTTGTCATTGGTCTGAAGTCTGATTTGGAGTCTGCTACTTTCACAGTGTGGATTCTTTCAGTAACCAGTTGGCAACCCATCTTGTGACATAGGGATAATTACCTAGTTTAGTGAGTTTATCTATAATGCCAGAGTGGGGGATGGTATTGAATGCCTTGGCGAGATCTAGATAGGCTGTGTGAACCACCTTACCCTCATCCATGGCCTTGGTGACTACTTCAAAGAAGTCTATCAGGTTTAGGGGACATGATCTGCCTTTTACAAACCCAAACTGTGTGTCCAGGGTTTGGAGATCTCCAATGTCTTTGTTTATGAGTTCCATGATGATACGTTCCATGGCCTTGCAGATGAGGCACGTCAGGCTAATGGGGTGGTAGTTCCTGGGGTCTGTTGTGGCCCCCCTTTTGTGGAGTGGGATAACTGTCACGGTGCACCATTCAATGGGCACAAAGCCTGAGGTGAGGCTATGATTGAACATGGTACTTAGGTGGGGTGCCAGCTCATTCTGTAGTTCATGTAGAAGGCAGCCTGGGATGTTGTCAGGTCCCATGGATGCTGTGTTCTTGGCTTTGGAGAGTGAAGTTTTTACCTGTGCAGCCGTGATTACAGGAACTTTGCATTCTTCCGGTATAAAGATGGGCCCTTTAGGGGGTGAGAGGGAGGTAAAGTTAGCACTGAACCTATCTGCCAGGATGTTGGCAATATCAGTTGGTTCTGTATATTTAGTGTCATTGTGCTGTAACTCAGAGCAGATCTGAGTGTTGCCATTGAGATTTTTAACATAGCTATAGAATGCTTTGTGGTTGTCTTTAGAATCAGTGGCAATTTTGTTTTCATAAATAGATTTGGAGGATTTTATGAGGGATCTAAGCTTCTTACTGAGGCTGACCAGGGAGTTCCTCCAATCGTGAGATTTTACTCTTTTTTGCAACAGTATCTTTCTTCTGTTGTAGAGTTTGTTTATGGCAGAAAACCACAGGATTGGCTTCCTTTTTTTGGAGGATAGCATCTTGGTTCTGTTAGGGATAGCATGATCCATGCACTCGTGTAAGTGCTTATAAAGTGCATTTGTGTAGGATTCAGCAGTCGTACCTCTATTGTCCATCTGTATGGGTGTCATGAAGTTTGCCACTTCTGTCTTAAGAAGCGTGAAGTTGGCTTTGGAGAAATTTTTTTACAGTTGTTTTCCTAATGGGGGTGGGTGGTGGGAGCGGGATGTGGATGTCTAGGGTGATTAGCTTGTGGTCGGATCTGACCAATGAGGAGCTAACCTCTGGTGTGGAACACCGGTTGCCCATGTTGGTGATGACCAGGTCTAGGATATTGCTGCCTCTGGTGGGGGTGTGGATAAGTTGATCCAAAGTGTTGGAATTGATGATTTCCAGAAAAGGTTGAGCAAAAGTGTTGGTACATGAGTAGTTTTCCCAGTTAATGATAGGGTAGTTGAAATCACCCATTATTAGAGTGTTGGGTTGTACCTTAATACTTTCCAGTGTATCAACAAAAGAGGAGTGGGAATCCCGGGGCATGGTGGGGGGTCTGTAGCAAGCTACAATCTGGATTGCGGTTTTGCCCAGAGTTAGTTAAACTTGGATAATCTTGGATGCATTATGCTGAGCAACTAGCTTGGAGGTGTGGATATCCTTAATGAATATGGACACGCCTCCACCTTTAGTGTTTCGGTCTGGGTTTGGTGGCCGAAAGGTGTGGTATGAATTATAGCCTGGTAATGCAGGGGTGCTCTATGGTGCTTTGAACCAGGTCTCTGACACTGCACAGATGTCAATGTTCTCCATTTTAAGGAGTGCCTCGAGTGAGTGCATTTTGAGGTTTAGACTTCTAGCACTGAGTAACATTACCCTCAGATTTTGCTTGCTTGTACCTGTTAGGGTGGTGAATTTGTCATTTGAACCTTGCCTAAAAAAGGCACTATAGGGGTGGCAAGAGCCTTTGCCAGTATCCAGAATCCCAAGGGCGACAGGTGCAGGCCATCTCTGGCAAAGCAGCGTGGTCTGTCGATCATGTCATCCCAGGCAGACAGATACTGGATTCCCTTAGAATGACACCAGAAGCTTAGCCAATTGTTAAAGTCAATCATTTTGTCCTTGTACTGTGGTGTCATTCTGGGTGATGGCAGGATGCTACTCAGGGCTAGGGTCATACCGGCCTGGGCTACAAGATGAGAGAGCTTCTCCATGTCTCTTTTCATGTAGTCCAGGGAGGTACGTCTCAGTTCATTCACACCAACATGGACAATGACAGAGTCATATTTGTACTTGTTGTGGAATGACCTGAGTGTGTGCGTTATGTGGCGGATCCTGGCACCTGACAGGCAGCTGACAGTAACTTTCTCCTTGTTTAGCCTGGTGAGTGGAACATCAGTGTGCCTGACTATAGAGTCACCTATGACTAGAGTGTTGGGTACGTTATGCCTTATGGACTGTAGTTGAGTGGCACACTGAGTATGTGGGCTATGTGTCATTTGGGTTGTGTTGGGGGGGGGTGGAGGTTGCTTGCATTTCTGCTTTGGAGGTCTCTGTTATTTGGGTAGATTAGTACAGAGAGCCTCCATGAATGTAGGTGTGTGTTTTGTAGTTCTGTGTGTGTGTTTTGGTGGTGTAGGTGTTGAGGGAGTATGTGATGAGTGTGGTGCGGTGCAAGTGTTTACCTTCTCCTCTCGACTGTCTAGGCCTGTCTTTGGTAAAGAGAGCTTTGCTTCCAGTTTGGCTATATAAGTGCATCTCTCACAGGTCGTAGTGTTGGGTGGTAGGAGGAGAGGGTTGTCTGTGTACATGAGGCAATTGCTGCATTGCCTCAAGATGCCCAGATTCATCAGGTAGACAGGAGAAAACACCGGGAGCTGACCTTTAGATATGCCTGAATAGGTGCTTATTTATTAAGTACTAAAAACTGTTTTCCTCTAGACAAGTGAGGAAAGTTGAGTGCTGTAGTAATTTGTAACTTATTTAGTGCTTACAATGAGTTCTGAACAAGTGCTGAGATCAAAACAGATGAGTGCTAAAAGTAAAAAGCTGGCTGGTTGCAAGGGAAATTTTGAAAAACAGACTTTATGGCGCCAGGAATAGTTTAACCCCAGTTAAGTGGGGGGGGGGGGGTTAGGAGCTCACAAACAGTCCTAGACACAACAAATCCGTATCTGACCTGCCACAGGAAAGGGGGGAAGCAAGCTTAGAATTTTTTTTCCAGTAAAGTGAAAATGGAGAAAGCTGGAACAGAAGTTAATTCAACTTTAAGAATCTGAGTGGGTTGGCCTTCACAAATGTTCTCTATTAGATTGAGGGAACTAATGACACTAAACTGGGAGGAGTGTCACGGATCAAATATACAGTATGGGCGGGCAACTGCAAAGCCACCAAGTATAAAAACACACAACACTAGGAAGGGAGGGTGGGTGGCTGGGAAAAAATTACAGTTCCTAGCTGTAGCCACTAAATGAAAGTTTTAAACAGATCATGGAGCAGTCTAGAGAATGCTTTTAACAGACAAAAATGCACATAAAGGTTCGGATAGAGCAATCACAAACAGAAAATACAACTCTCAGTATGAAAAAGCAGTTTACAGTTAAGTAATGTTAAAACAGTTTAAAACAGTACATAAATGCAGTGAAATAATAAAAAAAGCTTTATAACCGTGTAAAATATAGTAGATCAACTGTATATCACAATTATAAGCGTTTCAGAAGGGCAATTCAGTGAAATAAGTGTAAGAAATAACTTAGCCTGCTCTTGGAATCTTAAGGAATTTCCACTTATACAATGCAATCCAGAGCCTGACAATACAAGCAGAACCTTTATAAGACACAGGGTTTATATAGCAGTACGAATGGAGGTGTTGGGAGATCAGATTACTCCTCAGCCCCTGCTATTACCCAATCACTCATACTACAGAAGGTCCTGCCATGTCTCATAAACCATCTCTTTTGTCCTATTCATTAGTCTCTCATTCCTTTATAGCTATTTTGGTCTTTTATTCATATTCCCATTTTGATTCTTCTTCAAGCCCTTAGCTAGTTGTGAGCATCCCATCTCTGAGTATTTCAAAAACCAAAAGCCAGCAAATAGTGCTGTACAAAACATATAAGTCCTTTATTACATAGTTAAATCATGGCAAAAACACAATTGCTAACCATAAGAATGGTCCTTGTTTTGTATCCATGGGCCTGAAACCTATTAATAAGGTCTTTTGTGTGATGTTCATACCTGTCAGGATGAGGGCAAATCTGTTTGATACGGAGAAATTGTGATTTGGGGATCTTTCATGTGATTGATCACTCATTCAGATTCCATAAATCGGCCTTCATGCCTCCCATGCAACATCCTATACAAATGTTTCAAAATATGGTCCTCAGGGATCTGCATTTTCACTTTCGTGAAATGGGGATTATGCCCCACGACCTTTCAAAGACTGAACAACAGGTCTTGTTGAATTTACAACAAAACAAAAATGTGGTCATTTTACCAGCAGAAAAGAGTGGGGCTGTAGTCATCATGAACTAGGGAAAATATGATGCGGAGGCCCTGAGACAGTTGAATGATAGGAGGTACTATATGCATATGCCTCTGGATCCTGTCCTCAGATTTAAACAACATAGGTTCATAGGTTCATAGGTTTATACTAGGCTATCTGCCCTAAGGCATTTATAAGCCTAGCCCAAATTATTGTGGCTTACGCCACCCCTTATATGAAAAAATACTGTGCCCATTAGTTTGTTGTGCCTCTGTCCAGCAGTGACCCAGAGATGATTCCCGGGGTAAACCTACGATCTCCCATCCACAGGTCTAGATTTCTCTTGAACAGAGTCAGCGAGGTGCTCTGCCTCACATGGACCGGGATTTTATTCCACAGCATAGGGAGTCTCTGAGTGATAAATCTATCCCTCCAGCATGTCCTATTTATATCCGTGCTAAGGTTTAAGTCGCTTGCTCTAGTGGTTTTGGTGGATTTGGATTTTTGAGGTGGAGCATGTCCATTAATTCCGGGTTGGACATGGCCTTGTATGTCAGGCACATGTCACCTCTGAGCAGACGGTATGCGACTGAATAGAGCTGGAGTTTCTTCAATCTGGCAGCATATGACAGATTTTGGAGTCCCTTTATCCTTTTGGTGAGGAACTTTTGGGGTCTCTCCAATTGCTGCAGATGTCGGGTGAGATACATCCCGAATGGGGCATTGTACTCGATCATTGGTCTGATAAGTGAAGAGTACAGGGGAACAATGACCTCACTAGATCTAGATGTGAATCCCTTCATGATCAGGTGGGCAATGTAGAAGGTCTTTCTAACCACTTTAGCAATGTGAGTGTCAAAGAAAGGCCACTGTGAACCTGGGTCCCCAGGTCCCTGATAACGTCTTCTGTGCTTAGTGGATTGACACCTATATGGTAGCTTGGGGCTACCTTGTTTTCCCGAAGGGTATGCCTATACATTTTGTGGCGTTTAACTTCAGGCCATGGCTCTGGCACCAGCTATCTGTTTCCGTGAGTCCCTTCTGAAGGATATCCGTGTCCGATGCACTTTCCACTATGGCGCCCAGTTTGCAGTCATCTGCAAACTTTGTCAACAAAGTCCTCCCATGTTGGCCTGTACTTCTGAGAAGTAGATGCCAAACAATAGGGGCCAAGGACCGAGCCCTGTGGGACACCACTTGTGACCGGCTTGGAGTCTGACACAGCGCCAGCAACTCTAACCCTGTGGGTTCTGTCCTTAAGCCAGTTTGCAACCCATCTTGTGACATATGGGTTTACATTTAAGCTGGTAAGTTTTTCTACAATACCCGAGTGGGGTATTGTGTAAAGCCTTTGCAAGGTCAAGGTAGGCTGTATGGACTGCCTTTCCCTCATCAATGGCCTTGGTGACTATTTCAAGAAGTCGACCAAGTTCAAAAGGCATGATCTTCCCTTGACAAAGCCAAACTGGGTCAGGTCCAATGTCTGCAAGTCCCCTATATCTTTGTTTATGAGCTCCATTATGATCCTCTCCATAGCTTTGCAGACTAGACTTGTTAAGCTTATGGGGCGGTAATTACCAGGGTCCGTGAGGCGCCACCTTTGTGGAGTGGGACCACAGTTGCCGTCACGCCACTCCTTGGGCACGTATCCTGTGGTAAGGCTGAGATTAAACAGCTGCCTTATGTGCGGTTTAATTCCTCATTTAGCTCGTGTAGCACACAGCCGGGGACACCATCCGGTCCCATTGATGCTGTGTTTTTAGCTTTAGAGAGCAGCTTTCACCTGCGCATTTGAGATGTCCGGGAGGCTACACTCGGCTGGGATAGTTATCTCTCCTTTAGGGGAGAGGGGTGAAGTTTGCACTGAACCTGTCTGCCAGTATGTTGGCAATGTCTGTGGGTTCAGTGATTTTTGTATCATTTTGGACTAATTCTGAGCATATCTGTGAGTTTCCACCCAGGTTCCTAACATAGCTGAAAAAGGCCTTATGATTGTCCTTTGAATCCATGGCAATTTTTCTCTCAAAATTGGCCTTAGTTGATTTTATGAGTGCTCGTATTTTTTACTAATAATGATCAGGGGTGACTTCCCTTTTATGGATTTTGTTCTATCATGTAATAGCTTTCTCCTCTTATTGTAAAGTTTGTTAATGGCTGGGGTCCACCAGACTGGACGTTTGCCCTTTGTGGAAAGAGTCTTGGTTTTATTTGGGATTGCCTGATCCATGCAGTCCTGGAGGTGTTCATAGAAGGCATTTGTAAGGGCTTCCGCAGCTTGGGTTGTGGTTTCCTCTGACTCAGGGGCCTTGAAGGATACCACACCAGTCTTGAGTAGTGTGAAGTTTGCTTTAGAGAAGTTCTTCACTATGGTCTTTTTTGTTTGGGGTGGGGGCGGGATGTGGATTTCCAGTGAGATTAGTTTATGATCAGATCTCACCAATGAGGGATATACTTCCGGTGTGGAGCATTTTGTCCCCATGTTTGTGACAATGAGATCTAGTATATTTTCTCCTCTCGTGGGAACAGTAACTAGCTGTTCCATGGCATTTGAATTTATGAACTCCAGGAACCGTTGGGCTAGATGAATATCTTTTATTAGCTCAGGAAGAAGGCATTATCTCCAAGACCATCTTATACCATCTGACTGTTCCTGGCCCTAAACATCAGTATTTATATTTACTACCTAAAATACACAAATTCCTACATGACCTTCCCAGCAGACCCATTGTTTCTGGTAGGGGTTCCCTTACCAAACCATTATCACAATTTTTGATACAACATCTTTGGCCACTCTTGAAACATGTGAGATCTCGAATTCGAGATACCACTGAATTCCTACAAATCATTTCAGACATGCAAATTGAGCCAGGTTGCTTATTATGCACTTTGGATGTGTCGGCTCTATATACACTAACATTCCCCATTGGGCAGGGCTATAGGCTCTAGAATATTGGCTATTCAAAGCGTAATTATATCCACAGGGGTTTCACACCTTTCTCATTTGCCTTGCTTAACATATACTCACCAAAAACACCTTCTATTATCAAGGTAAGTGTTTTTGGCAAACACAGGGCACTGCCATGGGGGCATCTTTTGCCCACATTTATGCCGACCTTTTTATGGCGTTTGTGGAGGAACAACTTATTTATGACCGCACTCATAATCTATTTCTTGATGAAACAGATATATGGCGATGCTACTTAGTTGATTGCTGGATGGTCTGGCAGGCTGATGTGGTCTATTTACAGGAGTTCATGGAATACATTAATGGGAACATGTAGGGCATAAAATTTACAGTGAATTATCATTTAGAACAAATTACATTTCTGGATGTTTTGGTTACAAGGAATAGGGACCATACACTGGACACCCAGGTTTACTGAAAATATCCACAGTATAATTCTTTGTTGCATGCATCCAGCTTTCATCCACCACACATCACATGAAACAACCCCAAATCACAATTTCTCCATATCAAATGGATTTGTTCTCATCCTGACAAGTATGAACATTAGAAAAAGGACCTTATTAATAGGTTTCCGGCCCATGGAAATAAAACAGGGATCATTCTTATGACCAGCAATTGTGTTTTTGCCATGATTTAACTATGTAATAAAGGACTTGTATGTTTTGTACACCACTATGTGCTGGCTTTTGGTTTGTGAAATACTTTGAGGTTTTTTGAGCAGTGCACTTGCCGTACTTGCAAGGACTCTTTTCTTCTACATCCCATCTCTGACCCAGTCTCACAGCATGATAAAGGTTTCATTTCCTTCCAGTCCCACAGCAAGACTTTGATCCTGTTCTCTAATTTTGATAATCCAAGCTGTTGAAATCATGCACCGCTGTCCTTGCCTTTGGCTTATTACTTTTCTTACATTATAAATCATACAGTGGCACTGTTATAGTTGGCTGATGCAGTCTGTCATGATTAGTGGCACTGTCATAGTTGGCTGATGCTCTCTGTCATGATTAATGGCGCTGTTATAATTGGCTGATGCTCTGTCATGATTAGTGACACTGTTATAGTTGGCTAATGCTTTCTGTCATGATTAGTGGCACTGTTATAGTTGGCTTATGCTCTCTATCATGATTAGCGGCACTGTTATAGTTGGCGTATGCTCTCTATCATGATTAGTGATACTGTTATAGTTGGCTGATGCTCTCTGTCATGATTAATGGAACTGTTATACTTGGCTGATGCTGTCTGTCATGATTAGTGGCACTGTTATAGTTGGATGATGCTCTTATCATGATTAATAGCACTATTATAGTTGGCTGATGCTCTCTGTCATGATTAATGGCACTGTTATAGTTGGCTGATGCTCTCTGTCATGATTAATGGCACTGTTATACTTGGCTGATGCTGTCTGTCATGATTAGTGGCACTGTTATAGTTGGCTGATGCTTTCTGTCATGATTAGTGGCACTGTTATAGTTGGCGTATGCTCTCTATCATGATTAGTGGCACTGTTATAGTTGGCTGATGCTCTCTGTCATGATTAATGGCACTGTTATACTTGGCTGATGCTGTTTTTCATGATTAGTAGCAATGTTATAATTGGCTGATGCTCTCTGTCATGATTAGTAGCAATGTTATAGTTGACTGATGCTCTCTGTCATGATTAATGGCACTGTTATAATTGGCTGATGCTCTGTCATGATTAGTGGCAGTGTTATAGTTGACTTATGCTCTCTATCATGATTAGTGGCACTGTTATAGTTGGCGTATGCTCTCTATCATGATTAGTGGCACTGTTATAGTTGGCTGATGCTCTCTGTCATGATTAATGGCACAGTTATAGTTGGCTGATGCTCTCTGTCATGATTAGTGGCACTGTTATAGTTGGTTGATGCTCTCTGTCATGATTAGTGGCACTGTTATAGTTGGCTGATGTTCTCTGTCATGATTGATGGTACTGTTATAGTTGGCTGATGCTGTCTGTCATGATTAGTGGCACTGTTATAGTTGGCTGATGCTCTCTGTCATGATTAATGGCACAGTTATAGTTGGCTGATGCTCTTATCATGATTAATAGCACTGTTATAGTTGGCTGATGCTCTCCATCATGATTAATGGCATGGTCTCCTCCACTCCAAATTGCAGAACCATATGATCATGATTAGCAATACTGTCTTTACCTGAACATCTCTGACCTCCTCTGCTTTTGCTACAAGTAAGTCCAGAATTATTTCCTTTATTGTACAGGCCCACACCAACTGATTGAATCTGTCATGGCCCAAGACTTTAATCAATGATCCAAGCCCACACCAACTGATTGAATCTGTCATGGCTCAAGACTTCAATCAATCACAAAATGGCTCTCTGTCATGGAGCTCAGAATCTCCCAGTTTGCTTCTGGCAGCCCCAGATCCCCCATGAGTATAAATCTTCCCACTTTTTGTACCGGCCCTTTGGTCTCATCCTTGGACTCTTATCTTATTCAGTTACCATTTCACTGTATCAGCCCACCAAAACTCTCTAACTCCTTTGTTTTCCTTATTGGCCATGACATTTGCCCTAGGCTTTGACCTTAGCATCTTCATTAACCTATTCGTGCTTCCTCCTCTTGATCGCCAGGCTTTCTTCACTTTTCTCTCTATGTAATCCCTAAATATCCTGTAAACTAGCATCCCCAGATTCTTAACAGTGGATTATATTAGCATTTCCATATTCTTATCAATGGATTATATCTATTTTTAATAGCAACAATATCCATCCTGTTCTGCTTCACTGTTTACAAGGCTTCTATCTTCCCTAGCAAACTGATTGTTTTGCACGGTAGTACTATTTAGATATGCTCTGATTTGACTTTGCTTGTTTCACTGATTTATTTTGCACCCAGTACTAACCTCTAACTAGTACCTGAGTACCAAACCTTACCTTTTCTTCTGCCATTACACACCTTCTCCCTTCTTTCTAAGTTTACAATCTTAGAGACACAAAGTTTGCACCTGTTTTTTATTACTGCTGTCTATTCTGGGCTATGATGTGTCCTGTTCTTGATATAAAGCTAGTTTTTTTATTAGCCCTTTCCTTTTTCCTATAAGTTGTAAGTGCTTCCTCCTTTCCCACTGCCACAACAAGTCTTTACACTTCCATTTCCTGTTCTTTTTTTTTATCATGATAGCTGCTGGTACAGGTAACATTTTTGAGAATGCTGCCTCTAACCCTCTAGCCTGATAATTCTCTGCCACCTCAATGGTACTTTTTGCAAACAAATCATCTGCCTGGGAGGTTATTGGAGCTTACATGCACCATAACATGCATTCACCTTCTCCATTGTTGATTATTTTAGTCATTTCATATCATGTAGTGCTAAGTATTAGCCCTAAGACTCATTTAATTATAACTTGTGCACACCTGTCTCCCTTGCCAAGAAGTCTTTTAGTCCCACTGGTAAATGAGTCTTCAATAAAAAAACAAAAAAAAAAAAACCCAAAACATTTCCCTGTCTCAAATTGAATCCCTTGTTCTGTCTCATATAGTTTCCAAAGGCTAATCCTTCTACCTGCAATCTTTCCATCCTCATTTGCAGCACGAATAGCCTTCTGCACTGTCTCTGACAGTTTTCTGTCTTCTAGTTCCATAGGTATATACTGGACTAATGACCACTAGGGCCTTTATAAACCTAACCCTGCAACCCAAATGTGCACCACAGGTTATATGTTTTAGACATTTATATAGGGATGATTGTTGGTTACAGAATGATTTACTGACTGCCTCTGTCCATCAGAGATGTGGTTGCCAGTCCAGAGGTGAATTTTTGATTTTCCATCCAATGGTCCAAGTTATGCTTAAATAGGGTTAAGGAAGACTTTTTTTCACATGGATAGAGGCCTGTTCCAGAGAAAGGGAATTCTCTGAGATACTTATCTGTCTCTATAACATGTCATATTTAAATCTAATAGTTCTGATGCTGTTTGTTTTGCAGATGTGCAAAAAGGTTCATCAGAAGGGGGTCCATGGATGCTTTGTATGCCAGGCATAGTCTGTAAGAGATCAAGTATAGAAAGAGGGCTTTGAGGCAATCCACATGCAACATTGTGTTTCTGCCCTGTATTTTTTTAGTAAAGAACCTTTGCGGATGTTTCAGTCGCTGCATTTATCTGGTCAGGTACATATTAAAGGGGGCATTATACTCGATGAGTTTGATAAGGGTTGAGTACAGTGGCACAATGACTTCCCTTAACCTAGATGTCATACACTTGCTTATAAGTTGAGCAACACAGAAGGATTTTCTTACTATCTTGGATAAGTGTTGGTCAAGGGCCAGGTTATTGTCTACATGTGTTCCCAGATCCCTAACTGGTGGGTCAACTCTTAGGAGTGTTTTATTGACGAAGTAGTTTTCTGAGTTGTCTGACTCCCCAAAAGGTACTATAATGCATTTCTTGACACTGGGTTTTAAGCTGTGGCTTTGACACTAGTCATTTGTCTGTGTTAGACCCTCTTGTAAGATGTTAGTGTCTTGGGGGGATTCTATGACTTCTCTCAGTTTGTAATCATCTGCAAACTTGGTCAGCCAGAGTCCTTTGACAGTATTGTGCTACACTTGTTTCCTTTTCCAGTCCATGCCCTTTCCACCTCAGGTTGCAGCACCCATAGCCTTCCCCAGTCTGTGCCCTTTCCACCTCAGGTTGCAGCACCCATAGCCTTGTGCACTGACTCTGACAGTTTCCTGTCATATTGTGCTTCACTTGTAGCCTTCCCCAGTCCACGCCCTTTCTATGTAAGTTTGCAGCACCCAGAGCCTTGTGCACTGGCTGACGGTTTCTTCTCATATTGTCCTATACTTGTAGCCATCCCCAGTCCATGCCATTTCCACTGTTATCTTCTGCTGTCTGCATCATTTCTTATTAGTCTCAATCAAGATTAACACATCTCTCAAGTTGTATATAACAGAATTGTATGACAGGAAGAAAAAAGGTATATGAGATTTATTTTAAATTATGTCACAACCTACATTCATGTCCATAAGTTCAGCATCCTGGTACCATTGCTGTTCACCATTATGGTGAAAAGTATGTAGACAGAGTGGACCATGACAAGTGAGCCCCAAGTACCGCATACACTATGCACATAATATAGACTTGCTTAGTTCAGTTTCTTTAGGTCAGTGCCACTATCGGGTCTACAAAGGCCGTAGTCCACCTGAGAAATGTTAAATTACCAGCTTCATAATCTTTAATTTTCCTAAAACCAAATCAGTTTTGCGAGGTGGAAGGAAACAAGGCCATCAAAGAATATCTTATCTCAAGTTAACCATGGTTAATCTTATGCTATTGCAGTACCATCTGCTTAGGTTCTTATTGGATCATTACAATTTTAAAATATATGTTTCATTAAAAAATAAAACAAAAAAGGTGAAAAGAGTACAATTAAATCTGGAGGTAGGAAAATTAGTACAGAGAAAAATCTACTTCATTGAATAAATCACACAACTCAACTGAATATGTTTTTTTTCATTATTTTGTGAGTTTAATATATACATGCACACATACACACACACACACACACACACACACACACACACACACACACACACACACACACACACACACATATGAATATTTATCTCTCTTTTCCTGACAACATATACATATATATATATATATATATATATATATATATATATATATATATATATGTGTGTGTGTGTGTGTGTGTGTGTGTGTGTGTGTGCATATGTGGTTATGTTGACATTTAAAAAAGTGACATTTAGTAAATTCCAACATTTTGTGAAGTTAAAACAGACTATATTTTGTTTCTGTAGCAAATGGTCTCAGAAATGGAGACTGCATTTCAGCAAATCTAACCTATGCCTGTTTTCAGTCACAGAGGGAAGGGGAGAACTTCTTGTAGGTAAAAGGGCACAACGATGGTTTATATGTTTCAGAATTCACCTTTATAAGTAAATTTCTTATGTTCTTAATCATATAAAATAAATGTACATTGGCTCCATGAGAAGTAACGTTAGCTAGTTATGAATTAATTAAGAGAGTCAAAAACTTATATTTGAAGATTTTGCTTATGTCAGTGTGCTTCTATAACACAGAATAAGTAGAGTTTATCGATTTAAGAGACAATTATAATTAGATTTCTGGCAAATAATTAAAAGCAGCATGCAATTCAAAGAAACCACTTAATTCTTTTTTATAAAGTTATTTGGAACACAAAGATTTTAAGTTGTATTATGTGAAATATGTAAAGAAGGGAAGGGAATGCACTTGGAGTCTACACAGTCTAGGGATGCATCCCTTTTGAACTGCTTCTAGTTTTGTCTAGTATTTGGAAGTGAAATGGTCTGCTTCATTATCACAACTGAAGAGCACAGAAAAAATTTACAAACTCAATGGATCACTGTTGGGATGCAGTTAGAAAATACAGTGGCAATGATTTCCCTTGAAGAACATTATCTGAAGAGGTCATCATTAGTGAATTGAAACGAATGGGTTGAAACAACGGTGAGTTTAAATTTCAAGTATGATAGAGAGGAACATGTGCTTGATATTTTACCCTAGGCTTTATAACCAGAGTATACATGATGTAGGTTCATTTAATGAAAACTGCTTGTATAACTTGCAGTTTTGTCCATTTAGTCAAAAGAAATGTTCCTGATGTTGGTTGCTGCAAGGGAAATTTCTCCTTAGTCTAAAATGTAGAGGTACCCCAGGGCCAGGGATGATTATATTAAGAGCAGAATGGTGTGGTAGACCCTATGCCCCCCCCCCATGTGTGGGACAAAAATAATTATACAGTGAATGCAGTCACTCTGATAACCATTTATAAATCACACTAAGTCTGACTATAGCTAAGTAAGACTTTTTTAAAATATGTGGAAGGACAAAGGTAAGCAAAGTCTGAAAAAGGCGGACCAGTTATTACAGGGGAAGTACGTGTTTGATGTTTTCAGCCTATCTGGAATCATTCCATAATAGTCTATGCCTGATGAAATTCTGAGACCACAATTACCTGGGAAAAGCACAACTGCAGGAAGGTGGGAGATGTATATTAAGTCCAAGGTTGTAGCACCTGTGGGTATTCCTTCTACTCTGAGGTACAGTGATGTCAGAGATAAGATACGTCATTTGTAGAGGTGTGGGAAATGCAGTCTGTCATGTCAAGAAGTGCAGTGGTGTACCACCCCCTACTGCAGAAACACATAGTGCGCTTAATTATTCCATTTTTCAGGATTTGTTGTTTGGTTATTACAAGAATTTATTTTATTTTACATTTGTTTACTGGGTAGTGTCCTACTGGCCAGGGGTCTGTTTTCAGTGAAGATCTGGGGAGAAAAGCTCCAAGACAAGTAGTTAACGAACAACTAAGGTAGCAAAATAAAAGATACACATGTTTCAAACAAGAAAAAGGTAGTTACACAAATTAAATGCATTGAAAACAGGTAGACAATTTATAATATACAGGATGCTAACTTTACAACAAGATTAAAAGGGGTTCCTATCAGTTTGTCGAAACTTCAGCAGTTCAAACACCATATGTTCGAACTTTGAAGTTCGAAAACTGATTATCGCAAAGCCGCGGAACACCAAATTCTTTCCCAGGGAAAGAATTCAGTTGGGCATTTCTACGGCTTTGCTATTTTCAGCATTGTGTTGGAAAGTTACGGGTCAGGTTCAGGTAAGTGTGCGATTTTGTGGATGTTAGGGTTAAGGCACTGGTTAGGTGAGTTAGGGTTAGGAAGTGGGTGAGGTAGGCGTGCGATAGTGACAAACTTTAGGGTTAGGGTGGGGTAGGTGAGTTAGGGTTAGGGTGCGGGTCTGGTGAGTGTGCGATAGTGACAGACCTTAGGTTTAAGGTTTGGGTTAAGGTAAGTGGATAGACAGTAGTGTATGTACAGTTTAGTGTAGGGTTAGATGTAGGATTTTAAGTGTATGTGCATAGATTGCTGTTTTTTGGTGTGCTTGTGTTGTGTATGTGTTTCTTGGAACAACAATTTTTTTCCCTGGGAAAAAAAAATTGCTGTTCTTAGCCTTTGATGGTTTTGCACTTCGAGGTTAGACGTTCAAACATATGGTGTTCGAGCTTCTGCCATTTCGTCAAAGTGATATAGACCCGATTAAAAGTACTGTTTGTTTTTGAAAGGGTAAGAGGGAAGGAAACAACAGTCCGATGGATAATGGGTTGGAGGAGGAGTGCAAGCCAGACAAGTACAGAATATCTTGGAAATACATATGACATTAGAGTAGATCAAGTCAGATTAGAGTACTCAGCCTGGGTGGCTACAGGAGAATAGCCAGTGGTTAGTGAGATGTTCTTTTAAAAGTAGTTTACATTTATGACTGTCAGCATTATTAAATATTTCCTGGGGCAATAGGTTCCAGGATTTGGATATTTTATTAGAATAAAGAGTCTCCATAATAGTTCTGGGATTTGTTTACCTTTAGTATTAGTTTTTCTGATGATCTAAGGGACCTGAGGCTTGTGTTTGCCTCAACTAGGTTGAGGAGAGCAGAGCAGTGATTAGGCTTTTGGATAATACTGTGTGTAGTGATGAGTTGGTTGAGAGATAGTAGGTTGGGTAAATCAAGTCAAATGAGGTTAGGAGTGAGGTACAGTGGTGGGATTTATGGTGTTGATTCACAGCAATCCTGGCTATTTTCTTGTAACAGGTCTCAAAGTTATCTAGGTCAGACTTGTGTAGGTTGGTGAAGATTTGTGAACAATAAAGAAGGGTGGAGATTAGGTGGGATCTGACTCTGGACAGTCTGGCATAATTAGGAAAGGTTTGGCTCTATAGAGTGAACCAAGTTTGATATGAACTTGTTTAATTGTTAGTGATGCATGTTTGTCAAATTTTAGATGGTCATCTAATATTACTCCTAGGAGTTTAGGACCAAATATAACCAAATGATCAGATATGTATATATATTTCCACATATGACCACAAGTGGATATATATTTCCATGCAATGTTTGTTGTTTATGCTCTACTGTTTTATGTATCATAGTATTGTTATGTTCTAGGGTTTTTTTGAGTCATTGCATTGTGCAATAGATATGTATTTGTCTTGTTATATGAATGCACCAAGATCTGATTGACCTGATATGTATATATATTTTTCCTGAAATGTTTGTTGTTTATGTTTATGTATTTGGAGCTTTTCTCCTTGGGTCACCACTGAAAATGGGCCATTGGCTCAGTTGGGCCAACCCCGTAAACAAATGTCAAATAAATCAATAAATAAATAATTTAGTTTGTTTGACTGGTTCAAATTTAGTACCATTGGATGAGTAGATGATGAGGGGGTTTAGTTATTTATTTATTTTTTTTAATTGCAGAAGGCCATGAGCTTAGTTTTATTTGGGTTAAGAATGAGTTGATGGTTGGTGATGTAGTTTTCTACTTCTTGGAGAGATTTTTGTGTTTTTTCTTGTAGTTCCTGGTGTGAGGGGGCAGAGTAGATTAGAGAAGCATCACCAGCATATTGTACTATAGTGGCTACTTGGGTAGAGGAACTGAGTTCATTGGTGAATATGATAAAGAGGAGGGGGTCCAAGGATCAAGGCTTGGGGAACTCCTACTGAGATGGGTAAAAAGGGTGACAGTTTGTTCTCCAATTTGGGGGACTGCTGTCTGTTGGAGAGGTATCTGTGAAACCAAGTCAGGGATGTTACACTGAGGTTATGTTTCTAGTTTGTTGAGATGTATTTAGTGGGATATGATATTGAAAGCTTTGGACTTATCGAGAAAGACAGATAAGCAAGTAAAGCATAATTTTTGAGGAGGTTTACAGTGTTAGTAGAACTAATGAGTGCTGTGTTAGTACTATGTTTAGGTTGGAAGCTGTGTTGGGCATTAGATAAGACATTGTTGTTAAGGAGATGCTTAAGGAGTTGCTGATGATAATATATATGCTCATTTATATGATAATTTCTTTAAGAATGTAGAACAACACATAATTTTAGCTAAGAACAGAAAACTTAAGAAATTGCTTAGAGATGAAAGGGAGTATATGGATAGGATAGCATACCCCCTAAAAGACAAAAAACATAAACCACACAAACTCTAGTAGAGTATCTGTGGTACATAATGCAGTCCCTAACCCAGATTCCAATCACTTGAGTGATGAATCAGATAGAGGTGTGGTTGGAAACACCTATGTGTGATCATGTCATTTTGGGGAAGACTTGGACCCTTTAGAGTTTCCTCCACTTCCAAGGAGGTCAGAGTCTTGCCTGTACTTGGACAAACAGCTCAGTGAAGTTGTGAATCAAAACACCAGTCAGAGAGATGGGGAAGAGTGGCAGATCAGGAAGACAAGTAGCAAGAATGGAGGTCACCTAGCTGTAAATACATGCATTACATTTACAGAAATTATCTCTAGGCAGGATGGTAGAATTCTATCCTGGAAAGGGTTTAATATATTTAATTATAGTCATTTAACTATGTATAAAATGTTTTTACCCTTTTTGAAAAGAGGTTTAAGTTTATACTGACTCAAAGAGTTAAGATTTCTGATGATATTCTTGATTTGAAATTATTTACTAGAAATTTAAATTTAATAGTTATTAATCAAGAAGTAAATTCTATACTTATTATAAATCCTTTTAGAAAAAAAAGTTTGTACAACTCCTTCTTTAGATGCAGCAATTTCTTTATTTGCTGAAGCTTGTGAGAATGATTTGTATTCAGTTTTCAAAGAGCAACAGAGAGTTTTTTTTTAATTTAACATATGAAGAGTGGAAAATCCTTCATACTTTAACAAAGGACAAATCCATAAGAGTAATGAAGCTTAACAAGGGAGAAGGGGTTGTAATAGCAAACCAGATTGATTATGTAAGAAAAATATTAGATATGTTACGGGATGAAACTAAGTATATAGTAGCATCAAGGAATTAAATTAACACAGCTTCTAGAAAAATTGATTTATATTTCGAAGACGCCTTAATTCAGGGACAGATTACCTCCGATATTTTTGACTTTTTGACTAACAAGCGACCATTGATTCCAGCCTTAATTGGGATCCCTAAAACACATAAACATATCTTAGGCCCCCTGTGCATACTTAACTTATTGTTTCAGCACAAGGATCTAAAATGTATCCACTGGTTGTATACACAGATAGAAAACTGAAGAATATATTGAATGGACACCCCTATGTACTAACTGATTCATGTGATTTTCTTCGGAAATTAACTCCAGACCTGAACAGAAATCATTCTAGTTTATTAACAGTTGACGTGGTTCATCTTTTTACTGTATTGAAGTTCCAGCTTGGCTGGAGTTTTCATTTAGTTTCTACAGATTGGTTTTTCTGTGTGACCTTCTCACTCATTGTTTTAGTTTATTTGGGATATTTTGCAGTCACCCTAATGCTAATGGACATTAGCTGGATATAACAGCCCGGGTCTATATCAGTTCAATGAAACAGCACATCATTGAATACAACAACCTCGGACTTCTAACCACGAAATCTAAAAACATCCCAATCTCAAGAACCCCACTCAGCCTTCCTGAAGACATTGGAGGATATGAATGTATCACAAAATACCATCATACTGGGAGACTTCAACTACCCAAACATAGATTGGGTACATTATTCAAGCCCTAATACCCTAGCCCAAAGGTTCCTGGAATTCATAAATTCAAATGCACTGGAACAACTAGTCACCTCTCCCACTAGGGGAGATAATATACTAGACCTGATCATCACAAACATGGGGACAAAATGCTCCACACCAGAAGTATACCCCTCACTAATGAGATCTGACCACAAACTAATCACCCTGGATATACATATCCCACCTCCACCCCCAGCACAAAAGACCACAGTGAAAAACGTCTCAAAAGCAGACTTCACTCTTCTTAAGACTGAGATGGTATCCTTTAATCCCACTGTGCCAGTGGATACCACATCCCACAATGCCGAATCCTTCACAAATGCTTTCTATGGACATCTCCAAGAATGCATGGATCATGCAATCCCAAACAAATCCAAGTCCCTCTCCACCAAATGTAAGCGTCCTGTCTGGTGGACCTCAGCCATAAACAAATTGTATAACAAAAGAAGGAAGCTACTGCACGTCAGAGCGAAATCCCATGAAGGGAAGACATCTCTGATCAACATTAGCAGAAAACTACGTTCTCTCATAAAAACATCCAAGGCAAACTTTGAGAGAAAAATCGCTAAGGACACTAAAGACAACCACAAAGCCTTCTTCAGCTATGTTAGAAACCTGGGCGGAAACCCTCAGATATGCTCAGAGATGGTTCACAACAACAAAAAATACACTGAACCCACAGATATTGCTAACATTCTGGCTGACAGGTTCAGTGCAAATTTCTCCCCTCCTTCACCCCAAAAGAAGAAATACTTATCCCAGCTGAATGTAATCTCCCTGTCATCTCAGATGTCCAAGTGAGAACCGCCCTAAACAAAGCAAAAAACACAGCATTAATGGGACCTGACGGTATCCCGGGGTGCGTGTTACGTGAACTCCAAGAGGAGCTAAACCCACACATAAAAATGCTATTTAACCTTAGCCTTACTTCAGGATATGTACCTGAACACTGGCGTACAGCAACAGTGGTCCCACTCCACAAGGGGGGTGCCTCTACAGACCCTGGAAACTACTGCCCCATAAGCTTAACTAGCCTGGTCTGCAAAGCTATGGAAAGAATCATTATGGAACTCATAAACAGAGACATAGGGAACCTACAGACACTTGACCCCACCCAGTTCGGCTTTGTAAAGGGCAGATCCTGCCTTTTAAACCTGGTTGACTTTTTCAAAACAGTCACTAGAGCCATTGATGTGGGCAAAGCAGTCCATACAGCATACCTGGACTTGGCTAAGGCCTTCGACACAATATCCCACTCAGGCATCATAGATAAGCCAAACAGCTTAAAAGTAAACCCTCATGTCACTAGATGGGTTGCAAACTGGCTAAAGGACAGAACCCATAAAGTTAAAATCGCTGGAGCAATGTCAGACTCAAAGCCAGTCACAAGTGGTGTCCCACAGGGATCTGTCCTGGGACCCCTCTTGTTCAGCATTTATTTCTCAGATGTTAAAGCAAACATGGGAGGGCTGTGGCTGACAAAGTTCGCAGATGACTGCAAACTAGGCGCCATAGTCGATACACCAGCAGACACACACATCCTACAAAAAGGCCTCACTGAAACGGACAACTGGTGCTGTAGTCACGGCCTTAAACTAAATGCCAAAAAATGTATAGTCATCCCTTTTGGAAAAAACAAAGTACCCACAAATTATCACACAGACAGCAACCCACTGAGTACGAAAAAAGTAATCAGAGACCTAGGGACCCAAGTTGACAGCGACCTCTCATTTGACACCCACGTTGCCAAAGTGGTTAGAAAAACATTCTACCTTGCACACCTCATCATGAAGGGATTCACATCCAGATCCAAGGATGTCATTGTACCCCTATATTCCTTCCTCATCAGACCCATGATTGAGTACAATGCCCCATTTGGTATGTACCTCACCCGGCATTTGCAACAGCTGGAGAGACCACAAAAGTACCTCACCAAAAGGATCAAGGGTCTCCAACATATGTCTTATTCTGCCAGACTAAAGAAACTTCAGCTCTATTTAGTAGCATACCACCTGTTCAGAGGTGATCTCTGCCTGATGTACAAGGCCATGTCCAATCAGGATCTGATGGACATGCTCCACCTCAAAAAATCCAAATCCATCAGGACCATGAGAGCTAAAGACTTAAACCTCGGCACAAGTATGAATAGGACATGCTGGAGGGATAGATTCATAACCCAGAGGCTTCCCATGCTTTGGAACAGGATACCAGTTCATATTAGGCAGAGCCCCTCACTGACTCTCTTCAAGAGAAATCTTGATGAGTGGATGGGAGATCGTAAGTTTACCCCAGGGGTCACATCTGTGTCACTGCTAGACAGGGGCACAGTAAACTAATTTCTGTTATATAAGGGGACCTTCATTGTGTCAACTACTAGACAGAGGCACAGTATTCTAGATTTATTCTGTACATTTTTGTACTATTTCATGGGGTGGCAAAAGCCACATTACTATGGCTAGGCTTACAAATGCCCCAGGGCAGATAGCCTAGTACTATACTATGAAACTATCAAAAGCTTAGAACAGCAAATTTTTGTGCGGGGAAAAAATTCACTGTTCCGAGAAACACACACACAACACAAGCACACCAAAAAAACAGCAATCCACACACATACACTTAAAATCCTACATCTAACCCTACACTAAACTGTACATACAGTACTATCTATCCACTACCCTTAACCCAAACCCTAACCTTAAGGTCTGTCACTATCGCACACTTGCCTCACCTGCGCCCTAACCCTAACTCACATACCCGGCCCTAATTCTAAAGTCTATCACTACCACACACTCACCTCACCCGCACCCTAACCCTAACTCACATACCCCGACCTAACCCTAAAGTCTGTCACTATCGCACACTCACCTCACCTGTGCCGTAACCCTAATTCACATACCCCGCCCTAACCCTAAAGTCTATCACTATTGCATACTCACCTCACCTGCGCCCTAACCCTAACTCACATACCCCACCCTAACCCTAAAGTCTATCACTATCGCACACTCACCTCACCCCGCCCTAACTCTAACGTCCACACAATCGCACACTTACCTGAAACCAACCCGTAACTTTTGACCACAGTGCTGAAAATAGCGAAGCTATAGAAATGGACAACCTAATTCTTTCCCTAGGAAAAAATTAGGTTATCTGCAGCTTTTTCAGCATTTGCTGTTTTCGGATCAATATTAGACCATTCAAAGTATTAACACTTCGATGATCTAATATAGACCCTAACAGCCCTGTGTTTCTTATGCTTAGTGAAACACTCTGCTTGTGCTGTGCTTATGAGGTCATAACAAGGCCAAAATATGCATATCCACAGCTAGTGGGGTTTGGCTTTATTGACCTGAAATTGTTCATTAAAATGACGAAACAAGTCATGGGCATTCAGGGTCTCTAATTAGGTGAAATACCTGATGTTCATAAGGGTCATTTGCATATATCCCATGGGCTTCTGATTCAAGAGGTCTGAGAGGTCACTCGTTGGAAGTTCCAGCTTGTCTGGAGTTTTCATTTAGTTTCTACAGATTAGTTTTTCTGTATGACCTTCTCACTCATTGTTTTAGTTTATGTGGGATATTTTGCAGTCACCCTAATGATAATGGACATCAGCTGGGTATAACAGCCCTATGTTTCTTATGCTTAGTGAAACACTCTGTTTGTGCTGTGCTGATGAGGTCATAACAAGGCTGAAATATGCATATCCACAGCTAGTGGGGTTTGGATTTATTGACCTGAAATTGTCCATTAAAACGATGAAACAAGTCACGAATATTCAGAATCGCCAATTAGATGAAACACCTGGTGCTCATAAGGGTCACTTGTATATATCCCATGGTCATTTGATTCAAGAGGTTTGAGACGTCACTCATTGGAAGTACCAGCTTGGCTGGAGTTTTTATTTAGTTTTTACACTATGTGGGGTAGATTTATTTCAAGAGGCCCTTATGTAGTGTCAGTTACTGGATGACAGGAAAGTGAGACTTATAATGGATTTGATGGGTTTTGTTTTATGGAACATTTTTTTTTATTTTTTGAGGGGTAATTTTATAGACAAGTTAAGGTTGTAGCAGTGGGGGCAGCTTGTGCCCCCCCATTTATGGCAATTTGGCTATTCTTATATTGGAAAAATCATTTGTACATAGGCATAGCCGGTTTTAGGCACCAGCGAACCCTGCAGTTGCTGGGGGCCCCCTGTTCCCTGGGGGCCCCCAACCACAGCAAGTTATCTTATCCTGATATTTTGTCACATCTGTAAAACCAACAAAAGCTAGTGCAGCAGTCTTGCATACTTAAACTATGAGGGTAATAACTCTTACTTATATCTCCCTTAAAATTCAAAGATATTTCTGGTTGTAGTAATGGTGTTTTGTCAAGTAACAGACATCAGAATGCCATTAAATATTTTACTACTGACATAGTGCTCCTGGTTGAGTTAAACCCTGCTTTTGGACATTTTCTCCACTAAAACTAACTAGATAGCCAGCTTTTGGTCCCTGAAAAACCGTGGCTACAGGGGGCCCCCTTAATCATCTTTGTCTGTGTGGGGGCCCCACAAAAGCTGTTGCTGGTTGGGGAAAAATGAGGAATGAAAAATGCATTAATTTCCTAATTATGCTCTTTAACATGAACAGGGCTGTGCTATGACCCTGTTAGGATGAAGATGATAATGAACATGAACAATATAAGCACTAGGGGGATCAGCAGCCCAGAGTGACTTACCTCAGTGCAAACTTTGGATTTTATGAAGAGCTGATACTTCCGATCATCAGGGATAGTTTCTCTTTCAGGTAGTTTTATAACTAATACCAGAACACCAGATACTATAACTCAATGTCTTTGCTTAAGAATTCAGTAAATCCCAAAAATAATAGAATATATGCTCAGAATCAGAAAAATGTTTAAATATTACCCTAATTCACTTAAAAAGTTACTAGAATAACATATTTTGCATCAACATCTATTTTTGGACAATAAGTATAAAACTCAGATGCCTGGATTAATTGACTGTTTGTAATCCTGAATGATTTACCAGCAAATCAGACTTTTTACGAAGGATAAAGCAAAAGTATGAACAAAATCAGGGAAGGTCTGTGAAAGCAGGGACAGTGACAAGTATGCATTACTCCTCAATGAGATAAATCTTACCGCTTCTGCTGTTTGACGACTGCTAAACAGCAGTGACTAATCTGGTGTGGCAGTACCAATGTTGCACAAGGTATTGCTGTTTGCTGAAATAAGTACATAACTAGTACTGCTGTGGCTTATGCGTGTGTGTGTGTGTGTGTGTGTGTGTGTGTGTGTGTGTGTGTGTGTGTGTGTGTGTGTGTGTGTGTGTGTTAAAAACATCACTGATTTTTATCTGTGCATGCACCCAATAATGCCAGGACACAGACATTCTTCTGTGTATCAGTAAAAAATGTACCTAACAAGTAATTATATTTCGAAAGTAAGACATTAACATATATCACAGAACATTCAGACACTTAGATTTTCTTGGAGTCTGGTTGTCCCCACTCACCAGACTGTCTAAATGGATAATGGGGGCTCTCTTTATCATCCTTGACTCTGTGGGGACCCCCACCAAAGCTGTTGCTTGTTGGAGAAAAATGTTTCAAATTTCTGAATACGCTGTTTAACCTGAATGGTGCTGAGATATGACCCTTTTAGGATAAAGCTAATAACAGCCTCTGTTTACAACCACACCCATTCTAAAACCAGCCCTGCTCAAATGTGTGTGTGTACATAAAGCTGCTACAGGTTATGAGGAGCTAGAGATTGTGTGGATATTACATCTTTAATTTTCATCACAGTCAAACCTTAGAGGTGTGCACATGAAGTCATTATAGCTTGTGTTTGAGCCAAGGTCAGTGTTTCTCACAGACCTCAGAGGTGTACAAAGAAGGTTACTATAGCTTGTGTAAGAGAGGTGTACTGTCTAGGAGCAACAAATTTGAATATTACTGAAATCATTATCACAATCATGTACTAGGCACATATACATGTGGCTTCCTTTGACGGCTGGGGTGAAGAACATGCTATGTATATGTATATCATCAATCACTTGAAATATATGACAAAGGCAATTTAAATCTCTGCTTTCATCCCAGTCTAACACCAGAGGGATGCATAGGCAGTAACCTGTCTTTGTTAGAGGGTTTGGGAGGTAGGCAGTATTTCCAGATAAGACTTAAAATTGTTGTTTACAGTAAACTAACAAGCCAGTAGTTGTGAGAATATTTATCAGCTTTTATGTCTTCCTTGAAAGAAAAAAATAAGACTGAAATTCTTTTTTTCTTCATAATTTTTATTTAGGCCACCATTGGAGTAAAATGTTGAGAAAGTGCTCTAAAATGCATCCCAGACCATCTATAAACATGTGGCTTCTTGGGCCCTGACTTGAGTTATTTCCTAAATGGTTATTACTGGGCTGTTTTGTTCAGGAAACGTGTGTTGAAAAGATGCAAGGAAAACTAAAGCTGAACCACAACAGTGAATTTCTTTCCTTAATCATAATTTCTGTTCAAACTATTATTGGATGAAAAGGTTGTGTAAAATGCACTTCAGAGCATATAGAAAGTTATGGCTTCTTGAAAAAGTGTAGAGTAAGGCAAAATGTGAGAAAAGGAAGAAAAAAGTAACGTGGATGGTATGGGGAGCCCAAAAGGAGAAGGACTCACAGGAGAGGACTGGAGGGTGTGTGTGTGTCTGTCTGTCTCTGTGTGTGTTGAAATGTAGGTCCAGTCATCATTTCACTTTAAGTCCAGACCTGTACATAGACTTGTTGCAATGTATCACTGTTGCAACTAAGTGCCAGTAGGTTCATAGGTTCATAGGTTCATAGATTCCTACTAAGCTAACTGCCCTTGCGAGCCATTTTAAGCTTAGCCAATTATCCCTTGTGAGACTCAAACCCTGCACCTTGTGTTTGTAAGGCAAACACCTTAACCATTAGGCCACCCTCCCAACCTAAACTGAAGTGGTGGAATGAATACTTGTGAAGTTCATAGGTTAGTACTAACTTAACTGCTCTTGCCAGCCATTTTAAGCCTAGCCAATTATCCCTTGTGAGATTCAAACCCTGCATCTTGCATTTGTAAGGCAAATACCTTAACCATTAGGCCACCCTCCCAGTAACTCTAACTGCCCCTTTGTTAGATAGCTCAACACAGTGATAGTGTGATACATAGGCCTGTTGTAATGTAAAAGGTTGTAGCTGCAGGTCTGTCTGTGGATACTACTCCTAAAAGTTTGCAGCATGAAATAAAAGGCTGCTTAGGATGGATGGCATTGTTAGGATGATACTTATACTGGAAGTACCTAGGAGGCCCCCCCAACTTGACATTTGCTGGGGGCCCCCAAAATGCTAACACCGGCCCTGTACATAGGTCCCCCTACCAGCAATGCTGGACTTTCTGATGTAGGTTTTTGGATGATATTTTTATTTATTATATGGCTGGACAGTTTAATGGTTAAGGATCATTTTATTGAGTATATTCCTGGGACAACCACTTTTTAAGATTTACACATTAGCACTCTGTCCAGTCCATACATTTTATAGATGTGAATTTGGTAGTTAAGGAAGATAATTTGTTTAATCCATTTATAGAAAGAGTACATTCTCATATTTTTATTTACATTATAGAAGTTGTTACTCATGGTACTGTAAAAAGAACTTAGTTAAGGGACAGTTTATTTGGGCAGAAAGAATAGTTTCTCAAGATGATATCTTTAGGGCTGAATTGAACACTATGTGTCAGATGTTTTTGGAGAGGGGCATCCCAGTGGCCAGCTTTTGGATATTTATGCTGAGATGGTCAATGGCAGAGGTGTGAAGTATGTTTCCTTATTTGGGAATCTTAGGAAATGGGATATTGGTGACTGTCTCCACAGAAACATCAAATTTTAAGAATTTTGTGACACTCCAATACAACAGCCATTGTTCAGTGGTTAAGAGCATAATTAGGAATAATTGGTTTTTACTTAAAATAGATGCGAACATTATTAAAACAGTCAGAGAAGTACCGCAGTTTGTTTACAAGATCGACAAAAATATAAAAAGAATACTAGAGAGCTACAAGTCAAGAGATGAAGGGAGGAGGAAGGATGGCGAATCCATGGCTGGAACTACAAGGTGTAGGAGATATAATTATTGTCAGTATATGTAAGCTAAAAAAAAACTATCGATTTAAAGAATCTTTGTAATACTAGAATTAGTTTTGTGAAGGGTAACTGTGAGTCAAAAGGTTTAGTTTATATGGCAGTGTGTACCAAATGTCAGTCCTTTTATATTGGTAAATCTGAAAGGAAATTGATGAAAAGGAGTTTTTAATATATTTATGATAGTAGAAGGGAGAATGTGAACAATGTGCTATATAAACACTCTATGGCTTGTGATGGTTTTACCAAATTCGAGTTTGGTATATTGGAAAGATTACCCATGGGTATTAGAGGTGGGCAATGGAAGGCAATAATAGAATATAGGGAGCTTGTCTGGCAAATTAGGTTATATGCCACTTCACCTCCAGGTTTAAATGACTATATTTCAGTATAGCCTGTTCTATGAATGAGTGCTGCTAAACTGTGATATTAGTATTCATTGTTCTTGTAATGCTACTTGATAAAGAGATAGACTGTGTTATACATGAAAATGTGCAAAAAGATGTAACTTGGTAGATGTACTTTATGCATTTTAAACCATACACATGGATATTTATAACTGCAATGAATAACTCTTTGCAGAAAACAATATTTACCTAAACTATGTGGGGGGCTTTGCCCCCCACACCCACAAATGAGGGGAGCTGTGGCCCCCACACACCCCAACTATATATATTAACTCCAGGATTGCACTACAGTGGGGAAAAGGGCATATACCTTTTACTTTAATGTGTCAGTGTTATGAGTTTCAGTCAAATGAGTTTTCAGTCTTTTGAACTTTCAGGGTTTTGGTCTCAGTCAAATGAATTTCAGTCAAATGAAATTTAGGTCATATGAAGTAGACCCGTATATATATATATATATATATATATATATATATATATATATATATATATATATATATATATAAATATAAACATAAAACTATATGCACCCATGTCTTTAGATACTTGATTGTGTAATTAGTGTTGGAAACTGAAATGGGTTAATACAATCATCACATAGAACTTTTCCAAGTTATAAATTTGCAAATTTCCATGATACCACTGGAAACATAATTCCTTTGTTTGTAAGTGCATAATTCATAGTGTTCTTCAATAAAGGAAGAAATAGCTCTATAGAATGCATCCACAATTCCACACGAAAGCCATTTGGCCTGTCAACATTGCAGGAATTATTTTATTTTGAAGTACTAAAGAGAACTGTTTTAAACAATGGAACCAATTAGTCTTGCTGCTGCAAAAAGAAAAACATCGGAAAATGTATTAATATTAAGTAGTAAGTCTGATTTTCTAAATGTTTTTGGACTCCATAAATATTAAGCAGAGTAATGCATATTAATTAATACCATTATCAAGGTTATTTTTGTTTTAGCTGTAGAGGTTCATAGTTGTTTACTAGGCAAATGACCACAAGGGCCTTTTTAAGCTTAGCCATGCATCCCAAATCTCTGATGAGTTCTGATACTCTTGATAAGTGTAAGCATGGGCCTGGGAGATGAACCATTTACAGGTTACCTGTTTGCATCAGAGGCATATCTCACAAATCTAAAAAAGTCAGAGCTAACAAAACTTGAATCCTGTTATAATAAAATTGCCAGATATGCTACAAACTTACCAACTAGAGCTCACCATTGTATATCACTCAAGCAACTCATCTGGCTGGGGCTCCCCCCCTCCTTCAACACGAACAGTTAACCATGGCCTATAAAATACTTTATGAACCCAAGAAAATACCTGTCCCTCAAATATTACTTCAACCTTATGCCACTAACAGAACCCTATACTCCACTAACAAACACCACATAAAAATCAATATAACTAAAAATCAAGCAGGAGATTACCTCTTCTCAAATTATATAGGAAAAATATGGAATGCACTACCAGAAAGCATAACACATACTACATCACTAACCTAGGTTAAAACAACACTAAAAAACACTTATTAAATAAATGGCTGTGTCCCTGCTCTGCTCCTGACTAATCTTTCTCTCTGACAATGCTACTACCTTTGCTTCAGTTACTGACTAAACCCTTTCCCTCTGTCCATTCTATTACCTATGCCTCTTTGTACACTAACATTACACAGGAGTACACCATTGTAGAGTTGACAACATATTGACTAGACATTCCAATGTCTTGCAAACTGTATTCAGAAACCATAAAGCCATATTGGTCTCTCTACTTATTTATACAGAAATGTATAATGAAGTAACGTCTCTCTACTTATGTTTAATCTTTTGTTTCTTTTTGATTTTATTTCTTATTGATTTGGTAAAACTCATAGTATATTATCTACACTTAGCCTTTTTGTATAACTGATTCTCCAAACTGTTCTTAGCTAGTTTTCTAACTTCTCCATCTTATGTATATTACTGATATATTGTATTTCTGTACATTCAATGTGGAGCTTTTCTCCTCGGGCCTCTGCTGAAAAATGACGTGTCCAGTCAGACTTTCCCAGTAAACAAATGTAAAATAATATTTTCCCTAGGAAAAAAAAATTGCTGTTCTTACAGTTCGAAATTGTAAGCTTTCACTTACATAGGGTCGATTAATCACCGTTCACTTTTTTAAGCATTCTGTGATCTAATATAGACCCATATATATATATATATATATATATATATATATATATATATATATATATATATATGTATCACCAGGGAATAACATTGATACTGCTGAAAACATCCCATATTGGATATCCCAACAAATTAACCATGAAACTATAATTCTAGGAGATTTAAATATAGACTCGGAACTCATAAATTTTATTATGCCCACTGAATCCATAAACTTATAAAACTTCAAACAATTAATAACCATATCTACTAGAATCATTAAAACCTCAGGGAGACACTCAACATTAGACCTTACAAATAAACCAAAGTGACAAAAGTAGGCTGCTTCTTGGATAGCATAAGTGACCACATACCAACATAGGCCATTCAAGCTCACTAAAACCTAGGTAAGTATATTATCTGTAACCTAATATGAAATACAACCAATTTCAGCAAAGATATTTTCACTGAAACACTAAAACAATATAACTGGAATATACTTAGGGCAATGCTACTAGATACTGCTGTACAACACTTTAATAACATGTTCTTACAGACTTTAAATAATCTAGCACCAGTACTTAATAAAAGAGTAAAGTCCAACACCATACCATAGCTAACAAAAGAAACAAACAAAAAAAAAAAACTCATGATAAAAAGGGATAAAGCCAGAAAAACAGGTCTATATTAGAACACTGAACTTTCAAAATTTCGAGTGTTCTAATATCGACCCCTTTTCAGCGAACGCTGAAAATATCGAAGAAACAGAAAACCAAATTGTTTCCTAGGGAAAGAATTCGGTTGTCCATTTCTGTTGCTTTGGTATTTTCAGCACTGTGCTGGAAAGTTACGGGTCGGGTTCAGGTAAGTTTGCGAATGTGTGGACGTGAGGGTTAGGGTGGGGTAGGTGAGTTAGGGTTAGGGCTTGGGTGAGGTGACTGTGTGATAGAGACAGATCTTAGGGTTAGGGTTTGGGTTAAGGTAAGTGGATAGTTAGTGGTGTATGTATAGTTTATTGTAGGGTTAGGTGTAATGGTTTAGGTGCATGTGTGTGTGGATTTCTGTTTGTTTGGTGTGCTTGTGTTGTGTGTATGTATTTTGGACCAGCAAATTTTTTCCCTAGGAAAAAATTTGCTGTTCTGTATGTTCGATGTTTTAAATTTTCTATTAATAGGGTTCGATATTAGAACACTCGAAATTTTGAAAGTTCGGTGTTCTAATATAGACCCAGGAAAAATTTGTATAAAATAGAACTCAAAATACCTTTCAGCAATTTAGACATCTTAGAAACCTTACAAAACTCCATGTCAGACAGGACAAGCAAACATATTATACCAACTTTCTTTGGTATAATATCTTTCTTTTAATCTGATGACTAAAGAACATTTGACATACGGTACTTCTCAATAGGATGAAACCTCAAACCTCCGAATACTTTCTTTTGTACTTATGTTAATTGTCTGGGTTTGTTACTTTGAAAGTCATTTCTCTGTGATATAGTTGCATATGTTCTGATCCAAGGTAAATTTTGCCAACCTCATCAAACCTTGCATATTCTGTGCCTAGTGATACTCATGTAAATATTTATGCAATGAATATTATAGTATTATAACCATTTCACTGGTATTTGCTGTTTTTGTATTTCTATGTTTTAATGCTGCTCTACATTTTACTCATAAGTAGACATATATATATATACTATATTTACTATCAAAAGGGCGATTAGACTTTGTTTGATTTACATTAGCCCAAATGTCGAATTCGATATTAGGAAAGAACAAAAAAAAATGATGAAATGCACAACAGTGAATGCACTACAGCATTCGCTGTTGGGAAATTCAACATTTTAATGTAGATTGCAATATAGTGGGGATCGGAAACTGTATCCTTTCCCACACAGTAGTGCAATCTTTTAGTTTGTATATATAAGTAGCAGAGGGGCTTGCCCCCCTGCAAAAACATTCTTTGCTGTGTGTTGCACAGTAGTACCACTTGCGGAAATGTGGAGAATGTTCAAAATATGCTGAATTCGACATTCTCCACTTCCGCATTTGACTTTTGTATCAGTTGTCATTGTTTTTTCTCTCATTTAGTTTATTCAATCGATAACTTGCACAAAGAGAGATTGGACAAATGATAGTAAACCATGTATATAAATATATATATTTTTATGTATATGTATATATATATATATATATATATATATATATATATATATATATATATATATATATATATATATATATATATATATATATATATATATATATATATATATATATATATATATATACACACACCCCTACTATTTAAGTATACCACCTCTAAGATCACTCTACAGTGCAGAAAAGGGAAATCTTCCTGTTCCTCGCTATATGGAGCTGTCCGTTCAGAACGTTCGAAATTTCAAAAGTTGATTATATGGTCTTGGCCATATGAAAGTGGAATTTCAATCATCTGTAAGGGACCCATACACACACACACACACACACACACACACACACACACACACACACACACACACACACACACACACACTCACACTCACACACACACACACACACACACACACACACACACACACACACACACACACACACACACACACACACACATATATATATATATATATATAGAGAGAGAGAGAGAGAGTCTAGTTTTTGATGCTTAGTGCTTAGTTTGAAATCCTAACAGTTTAAATAGCAATAGGTTTGATTTACATTTCAGCTTATCTAATCATGGGTAGTTTCAAGGCTCACTAGACCATTGAGGAGAACTAGCCCAATTATCAGCAAGAGCTGTTTGATTAAGTGACTTGCTCATAGTGACACAGAAGACAAACTGAGACTGAAGAAAACAAACCCTGAGCATCATGAAGTAGCAAGCTGCTTGTTAACAACTCAAAGCTTTAATCCTCTGCCCTAACTGCCAGGCATCAGTCATGATGATGTTGGAACTGTTAAGTGAGGCAATGGTTTAAAATAAAGTGGCAAGATCAGTTTTAACTCTGAAATACTTACATTCATATCTTACAGCATAGGAAGCATGTTGTCTCAGTGGTGAGATGTCTGTCTCAAAGTTTCAGAATCTGAGCTTCAGTCCTGACTTATATGAGTTGCCTATCTGCCAGAAATGTTTTAATTGTATATTTTATTGATCTTACACAAGAACAGAGTGATTACTAAACTTGATTTAACAGGACATGCAATTCATTTAGTGCAGAAAAAAGGGACACAAAGACACACCGATACAAACTAAATGCATTATGAATGTCCAAATCAACTAATCTTCATCTGATTGTCAAAATCTATGACATTCCTGTTCTCAGAATGGTCATCTTGACAAGGCCCCAGCTTTTAAGAGATCACATTCCACATTCACTTGTGGCCCCAGAGTCTTAAAGGGCAAAAAAAATATGGCTGTGGGCTGCTTCCATTTCTTTGCCAACTGCATTTTAACCATGTTGCAAGTTACCCACATCACTGTTTTGTCACTTGTGCTTACCCCTTCCAATGTTTTCCCAATGCCAAACAATCAAAACTTCTATGTACCTTTCAAATAGCTCCCAGAAATGTTTCTAGTATCCCCCACGACTCTATCCAATATTTGTCTGCTGTTTCTCACATTCCCAAAACTTATGAATACTGACAGCTTCCTCATAGGCACTCCTCCAACATCTATTAGAAGTCAACTTACCCTCCCTGTATACTTTTTTTAGGTGTATAGTACCATCTGTAAAGCATCCTCTTTTATTTGTTCCTAAATTAATACCACTTACCAAAAACTTTGCACTGTTGCATGTCTGTTTCCATTTTCTTTGACTAATGTCTAATTTGTCTTCATGTAATCAGCCATTTTTGGATTTTTCTAGGACTTTCACCATTTATTCCCAATCTTCTTATATATAAGACCTGCCTTCCACTTCTTTAACTGCTATCATTCATTCCATGGCAGGACTGATAATTTTCTACCATCAACCCTTTATTGGGTCATGAATATACTCTGGAGCAGTTCCGGAACAAACCAATCCCCCTTATCTAGTTCAGATTCTTCTTCTATTTTTTGGAAGGACTTCCAAATCACTTGATGCCCCACCACTGTGAGCTTCACCCACGTTTCAATCCCATTTGTTTGCTAGCTATTCCTAAAACCTGAATATCTTTTACTCATTACTGCCAAATTAATCTATATGTTAAGAGGGCCCTTCTACAGGTACAGCTTCATAGTTTCTCATTATTTTTGCACCATACATCGAACTATGTCATTGGCCTCCATCCAGTTCTTCCCCCTTCCTCCTTGAGATATCTTTCTTCTGTTACCTTAATCTCTTGTAATAATTGTACAATATCTAAAGCCAATGCATACATGCCTAAATTATAGGTTCATAGGTGTTTACTAGGATAACTACCACTAGGCCCTTTGTAAGCCTAGCTGTGCAACCCAAATATGACCAGCAGATTTAATTTATATAAGTGGTGATTTACCGACTTCCTATGTCCATCAGAGATATAGGAGCCCGACCGGGGTGAATTTCTGATTAACCATCCATTGGTCTAAGTTGTGCTTAAATAGGGATATGGAGGAACCCTGCTTCACATGGGTGGGTAGCCTGTTCCAGAGAATGGGAATTCTTTGAGAAACATATCTGTAGACTTCCCAAAAGGAACTATAATGCATTTCTTGGTATTGACTTTAAGCAATACGTTTAGTACCAATAGTTTGTCTGCATTAGACCTTCCTGAAGAGTGTTCTGATATGGGGAGGGGTTCAATGACTGCTCCTAGTTTACAGTCATCTGTGAACTTAGTTAGCCAAAGGCCTTTGACATTTGCTTTGACATCCAAGAAGTAGATGCCAAACAGGACTGGGCCCAACAAAGAGCCTTGAGGGACTTCACTGGAAACTGGCCTCCTGGTCCTATCAGTGAGCCAGCTAGCTATCTAATGTGTTATAAAGAGGTTTATTTATTTATTTATTTATTCTAGGAAAGGGGGGGTAGCTGTTTCCTATAAATCTGAGTTGAATGTGACCACAGAAGTAATTCAACCACCCTAGATCAATAACTCTGAAATACTAGCTACCAAATTTCAACTCAACACAAATAAAAGCATTAACATTATTTGCATGTACATTCCCCCAGGTAACAATGTAGCCAGACTTGAAGACACTCTTCACTGGCTATCCTCTCACTATCCCCAAGAAACCCTAGTCCTGGGAGACTTTAATATTGACTGGGGTTCCTGTTCCTCAAAACCCCCCTCCACCCACATCAACCTCCATGCATTTACTCAAACCATAGCCACCCCTACCAGATTAGACAAAAAGACCCAAAAAGAAAGTATACTGGATTGGATGCTTGTAAATAGTAACCCCCAAATGTACACTGCAGGTACCCTCCCCGATGATCTATGTGATCACCTTCTCACTTACATAGTTAAACTAAAAGCCATTATCCCACAACAACCCTTGCTCAGGAAAGTTAGAAGCAAAAGGGACTTTGACCCTGACAAATTTCAACTGGAACTTAACTCTTGCAGCTGGTCTAAACTAAAGCATCTCCCTTTAGAGGAGGCTGTCACCTATTTTAACAATAAATTTATTGAAATTCTAGACTCACATGCTCCTGCCCACCTAAAGCGAACAAAAGGTAAAAATGTACCTTGGCTTTCTAAAGAGTCAAGACTAAAAATAACCTGAAGAAATAAACTCTGGGCTAACTGGCGCCTTACCAAAGACCCCCATGATCATAATAAATACAGGCGTGCTAGGAATGAAACTAAAAGACTTGTCTTACAAGATAAAAAACATTACTATTGTAGGTTACAGATGGCTAATCAAAACAATCCCCAAAAGTTCTGGGCTGGGCTCAACAAGTTACTTTATCATAGTAAAACATCTACACCTAGCCCCGCTGCCACCACTAATAAACCCCCAGAAGAAGTCGCAGATAGTTTCAACCATTTCTTTACTGAAACTATTCAAGCTTTTGCCACCCAACTACCTCCTGGTTTCCCTGACTCTAATACCACTACCTCTAATAGCCAAAGCTTGTTCAGCTTTAAGCCAGTGTCAACTTCTTTTATCCGCAGTCTGATCAAAAAACTAAAACCCACCACACTCTCTGCTGACCAACTCCCAGCTGAATACCTACAAATGTCAGCAGATGCCATTGCCTATCCAATCTCTATTCTAATCAATCGCACCATATCAGAAGCCAAAATTCCTATCATCTGGAAAATGTCCTATATTATTCCCTTACATAAAGGAGGTTCCTCTACTGAATACTCAAATTATAGTCCCATAGCCATACTCTCTCCACTTGCTAAGTTTATGGAGAAATGTATACATAAACAATTCATGCAACACCTAATCCAGAATAACCTTATGGCTGATACCCAGCATGGCTTTTGCCCACATCATAGTACTACCACAGCCCTATTGTCTTTCACTAACACCATTAACAATAACTGCAACAATAATCGCACTTCCTCTGCCCTCTTCTTGGATCTTTCCAAGGCATTTGATATGGTTGATCACCAACTTATGATTAATACCCTGCAAACCCTCTGCCTAGATCCTAAAGCCCTCCTTTGGTTTACATCCTATCTTAATAACAGACAACAGGCTGTCCTCTGGCCGAATAAGCTCTCTAATCTATTACCAAACACTCTTGGAGTACCACAAGGCTCCATATTAGGACCACTACTGTTTTCCATCTTTATTAATGACCTGCCTACCATTATACCAAACATCAGCTGTATCCAATATGCTGACGACTCCACTCTGATCTGCTCAGCTCTATCTCCCACTGATTTAAAGACTGATTGTTACCTCACAGCAAGAGTTTCTCCTGTCCAATTCTCGGCTTGGCTTGGGAGTGCCTTCTGTGTGGAGTCTGCATGTCCTCCCCATGGTTGGGTAGCGTTTGAAAGACATGCATGTGTAAATGGGCATGCCTTCGTTGAAGGTTGGGCATCGAGCTGGCACCTCGGCATTTCATAAAAATCTACTGCCAATCATTAGTGGACCGGAGTTCCGGGGAGAAAGACGAAAGACAAACAACAACAACCCAGTCTACATTCACTACCATAGAAAACTGGCTCTTCAAGCGTCGTCTACTACTTAATCCCAAAAAAACTAAAATGCTCATATTCCCACCAACCCAAAGGTCTGTACACTTCTCCTTCACCATAATTGCAAAAGATGGGACAGTTATCTCCCCCGACCCCAATACAAAATTACTGGGTGTCATTATAGACAATAACTTAAAATTTGACCACCATGTAAATCAAACAATCAAGAACATCAATAAAAAACTTGGGTCACTCCATAGAATCAAAGCCTTCTTCACCCCTCCAGCTAAAATAGCCATTGCTCTCTCCCACCTACTTTCAACACTCCTATATGCCTCCCCCCTTCTCGCCAATATAAATAAATCTGAACTTAATAGACTAACAACCTGTTATAATCACATTGCCAGGTTTGCTACAGGCCTGCCATTCAGAACCCACCACTGCATCAACCGCAAACAGCTTGGATGGCTAGATTTTCCTAATCTAATTCAGTACAATCTGCTGATAATGGCTAACAAAATCCTCTACAACCCAGATAATATTCCAGCCCTTAGAAATTATATCCTCCCCCATAACAACACACGACTGCTCTGCTCATCTAATAAGCTACAAATCCAGACAATTAAAATTAACAATGCAGCTGGCATGGCCCTATTTGCAAACTCGGTAGGTAGAATCTGGAACATATTTCCAGCTGGCATGACCATGCTCTCCTCTCTATGCCAATTTAAAGCCACAATTAAACAACATCTGGCATTAAATTGGCTATGCCACTGTGACAAGCCTGGCTAAGCCATCAACATGAATGTAATTTACTTATCTAATAGCTATTGTTAATTTCTCCTGACTATAACCAGGGTAATTTCTATCCTGTAAACTTGTCTAGTCAATGCTTAACTATGTACTTTTGGAAATAACCTGCATGTAAATTTGTACTATTTAGTCTGACTGCATTTTCTATCTGCATTTTTATTTTATCTGCATTTTTATTTTATATTATTTTTTATTTTCTTCATTTTGTGTTGGTACTTGTATATATTTGGAGCTTATCTCCCCGGGCCTCCGCTGTAAATGGACTTTGATCTAGTTGGACTATCCCAGTCAACAAATGTAAAATAAAATAAAAAATGAAATAATTTTATTTTATTTTACATTTGTTGAATGGGCTAGTCTAACTGGATTCATGTCCATTTTCAGTAGAGGCCCGGGGAGATAAGCTCCGTGATATACCCAGTTCCATACATTTGTTGGTAATGCCCGAGTGGGGTATTGTATCAAATGGTTTAGCCAGGTCTAGGCAGTCAGTATGCACCATTTTCCCCTCATCTGTTGCCTTAGTAACCTTTTCAAACAAGCCCACCAGATTCAGCAAGCATGAGCTTCCTTTGACAAAATCAAACTGAGATGGAGCCAGTGTCTGGAGATTTTCTATGCCCTTGTTGATAATTTCCATGTTAATTCCTTTCATGGCTTTGCAATTAGGACTTTCTTCTTCTTCTTTCAGCTTTTTCCTGGTTAGGAGTCATCACAGTGGATCACCTGTCCACTCATGATTGTCAGTGGAGTTTTATGGTGCCGAGGTGCCAGCCCAGCACCCAACCTTCCACAGAAGGCACACGCACACACACACTCACACCTAGAGCCAATGTGGAGTGTCCAATCCACCTACAGCATGTCTTTGGGATATGGGAGGAAACCAGAGCACCTGGAGGAAACCCACGCGAACACAGGGAGGACATGCAGACTCTGCACAGAAGGCATCCCCAGCCGAGAATTGAATCGGAGAACCTCTTGCTGTGAGACAGCAATGCTAACCGCTGCACCACCGTGGCCACTCGGCTTTGCAATTAAGACTAATCAGACTAATTGGTCTGTAGTTTTCAGGATCTGTTGAAAGTCCTTCCTTATAAAGGGAGTTGACCATCACATTCCTCCATTCATGTGGCACAAAGCCTGTTTCAAGTCTATAGTTAAATAATAACCCCAGTGGTGCTGATAAATTACATTTAGAATATTCATGAGGCATTCTGGGATGTCATCAGGACCCACCCAGTTAATTTTCTTGCCTTTAAAAGAACACTCCAACCTCTCATACAGTTTAACTCAATCGCTAGGTTTCTTATCTCCCTACAATATGGTTCTAGCATTGTATATATACCAGAAACCTGCTTGTAGTTTCTAAAACTTTTATTTCCTTGCATTGGAGTCAAAGGAAGGGAAAGCCCACCTACTTTTTTTTAAAACTCAACTTCTCACATACTTTGTAGAGAAATTCGTCTCCACTTGTATGACATATAGACAGAGTTAAATCTGTAGTTTACCCTGTCAGGTACTGCTGTCAATCTTAGATTGGTAATTAATCCTTCTAATGTCAGGAACACAGCAGCTGATATAAAAAAGACAGAAAGCTGTGGAATTGTTTTCACTGTTTTTATTGCATAGGGGAGGAGAAATTAACAGTCCCCTTTCATAGCAATAGAAAGCAATTAGATCAGTCAGGGGTTTAAAGGAAATTATCGATTCTTCTGACAAAGTTACATAAGCAGCAACACAGTATTGAAATTCTAAGCATTAAATGTTATTTATAATAGTTTGTATTAAGATAACTTAAGAGTAGTAGCAAAGATCTCTTTTTCATTTAGAGAAAAGTCAGTAAATATTTTTTTTCTTGTAAAGTATACATGCATTTATCATTTTCAAGCCCCCCCCCCTCACACACACACACACACACACACACACACACACACACACACACACACACACACACACACACACACACACACACACACACGCCAGAACTGCATGAAAGAGAGTCAGGTGGCAACCCTGTCAACTAGGTGAACTGATGCTGTTCATAAAAAGGCTTTTTAGGCTTTGTGTGACATCCTTCCACAGGGAGATGCATAACTGGTGCATGCAGTTCCACTGTAAGAGATTCTCACTGCCTTTGAGTCAGTCCTTGCATTGTCAGAGAGCAACCATAATATACAGCTGAATTTACTTTAACATACATTTATCATGTGCCCTTGCATTAAGAATACTAAGAAAAGGAAATCAGAAGAACTTAAATGTGTTTAAATACACACACACAACGCTTTTGTACACATGTACTTTATATACATACACATATACAGAAACACATACATACACACAATATATATATATATATATATATATATATATATATATATATATATATATATATATATATATATATATGTGTGTGTGTGTGTGTGTGTGTGTGTGTGTGTGTGTGTGTGTGTGTGTGTAATATGTGTGCATACAATGAATTTATAATTAACATAGTATAGTTAAGCATTATTAATGTATACATTCTAGTAAATGTTGCTCAATGATTTAATTGGTCAAACATTGGCTATGTGTTCCACATGCAATCTTGGTCAATGTTTTTCTGTCAGTATTGTTTTATTTGTATTGATAAGTGCATTTAATAACTGTTATTATCTTTGCCAGTGTAGCTTATGTTGTGGCTGAAAAGGTTCACTTTCCTGGTTACCAAAGTATAAATATGAAATAGAAAAAATGAGGGGGAACATGTCAGAAATAATTGTGGAACTAGTAAAGCACAATTTAAGTCTGCATCATTCATGAGAGAGAAAAATCCTCACACTGAAAGCACTGGGAAGTAGCAGACAGATGAGTCCTACTACTTGTCACTTGTAAATGTATAGCATGGAATCATTTACTGCAGTGAGAGTTTTCACACCTCAACATGAGAGTATGGGGGAGGATTTATCAAGTTTGTTAGGATTACAAAAGACTCCTTTTACAAAAAAATGTTTTTTATCTGCTTTCTTTTGCTCCAAGTAGCCAACTGCTATTTATAGCATAGAACAAGTTCTGGCAGTCAGATAAATGAGGCTCAGTCAGGTAAACAGAGAAGCAGCTCTTTTACAGAAGGTGTGTTTAGATGACAGTGCTTTACAGTCCTGCCATTATATTTTAATGGCATGAGAAAACAGCACCACTTCCTTATGTCTCGCATGAGTCATATAGAGAGGACTTGAAATGTATTCTGGGAAGAAGGAAGGAAAGCAAGAAAATAAAATCACGTTACCAGGGCAGGCCCCATCATCCGCCGTTTTGAGAGAAACATATTAAAATTGTAGAAAAAGCACTTAGAGTGATTTTGCGGCATTAAAATAGCTCAAAAACAAAGATACAATGAAAAAAATATGTTTTTTTGAGTTCTAAGGTGGAGTGCATCCAGTACATGTTTCCTATTTATAGTTGGAAAGGTTAAGTTTGAGGGTATTTTTGAGGGGATAGTTGGGGGGGGGGTAAAGTTGTAACTGAATTTGCCTGCCGACAGGTTGCCAGGCTCAGTGTATGTGGTACAGCTAACCAGATGTTCAGCACATTGCTGTATGCTGCCCTTGAGGTTCTGATATAGCTGTTAGAAGGTTTTGTGGTTATCTTTTACCTGGGAGGCTATCTTAACCTCAACGTTTGCTTTGCTGTATTAGGTTCATAGGTAGGTACTAGGCTATCTGCGCAAAGGCATTTATAAACCTAGCCAGAATGTGTTGGCTTTCGTCGCCCCCTTAGATTACTTCCCTGGGCCTCTGTCCAGCAGAGCCATTGAAGTGATCCCTGGGGTAAACTTTCTGTTTCCCATCCACTCGTCAAGGTTTCTCTTGAAGAGTGTTAACGAGGAGCTCTGCCTAATGTAGATTGGAATCTTGTTCCAGAGCATGAGAAGTCTCTAGGACAGGAATCTATCCCTCCAGCACATCCTATTTATTGTTGTGGTGAGGTTTATATCCCTGGAGCGTGTGGCTCGAGGGGATATGGTTTTCTTTAGGTGGAGCATGTCCATCAATTCTGGGTTGGACATGGCATTGTATGTCAGGCAGAGATCACCTCTGAGTAGGCGGTATGCAACTGAGTACAGCTGGAGTTTCTTCAGTCGAGCTGCATAGGGCATCTGCTTGAGGCCAGTGATCCTATTTAGCTTGACCTATTTAGCCCTCTTAATTGCCTATTTACTAAATGAGAAAGTTACTATCTTTGTGGAAATTACCCTTCCTTATTTTTATCATAATTTTTTCATTTTGTTGTATGTGTGTCTTTCGGCTTTTCCCGGTTAGGGGTCACCACAGCGGATTTCCGGTCCGCTAATGATTGGCAGTAGATTTTTACATGCTGAGTTGCCAGCCCTGACATACAACCTTCAATGAAGGTACGCTCATTCACGCATGTCTCCACACAGAAGATACTTTAGTTGAGAATCGAACAGGACAACTTCTTACTGTGAGGCGACAACGCTACCACAGCACCACCATTTTGTTGTATATCCTGTTTAATTTAGGGTGCCACCAGGAGGGTTTGTTTCTAGTCCTGGGCTTACTTTTTGTAGGTACAGCAGCCTCTATGCAGCCATTAACATGGCTGTACAAAGTTTCTGAGAGCAAGTCAGCATAGACTGGTGTGTTCTCAGGGTTTGGAGGGGCAGTGAATTTTGACAATGAATCACTTAATAAAAGGTAACTTGCATTGGAATAGTTCCTGTTACTGGTTTTAATGGGATTATGGAGTTGAATTTGATTTTGAAGCAGATAGTCTTATGACTGGATCTTATTTATTTATTTATTTTATTTATTTTACATTTGTTGACCGGGCTAGTCTATCTGGATATATGTCCATTTTCAGTAGATGCCCGGGGAGAAAAGCTCCATTGAGTATTGCATGGTTTCAGAAGGTGTTACAAAAGAAGTAATAACAAGTATAAACTAACAGTAAACAACTAGTATATAATTTTTTTTTTTTATCAGGAGATTGCATATTACAATCTGAGAACCAAAAAATACATAAACTATAACCTACGTAATGTGCTTCACAAAAATCATTACAATACAAAAAAATCAATACATAAATTTTATAAGAGGAATGCTGAAGTGTAATGAGAGGTAAAGAAAAGCTGAAAGGAGTGTAGAGAGAAAAAAAAATAGGGAAGAAGGAAAGTAAAGAAAAAAGGAAAACAGAGTAAGTCTCGTTATGTTTCCAACAGAGTTTGAGAACAGGCAGTCACCTGTAGAGTTATAAGGACATAGCCTTTTTAAAGAAATACTGTGTAGATGGGTCTAAAAAGTGGGGGAGAGGTCTGGGATCAGATATCTGAGGGTTGATTATACCATATTTTCCACCAAAGTTGGAGAACAGGGTTTGGAGGGGCAGTGAATTCTTACCAGGGAGCATGTGACACGGGGGGGGGGGTGCAGCATTATCCCTTATTGGTAAGCACAAGATGCAGTATGTTAGAGCCTAAGGTAGACATGTTCATTATTTGGTCAAGGGTGTTTGTATTTCCGAACTCCAGGAATCTTTGTGCTTGTAGATTTGAGGCCATGTCAGTGTATAGAAGGGTAATTAAAGTCTCCCTTAAGAAGGGCATTAGGTCGGATGGCAATTGTCTCTAGTAGGTCAAAGTATGCATTGCAAGTTCTTGGGACATGGAGGGTGACCTATAGCTGGCTAGGATATGGTACAAGATTTTGTCTATGATGATCTGTAGGTAGAGGAACTCTAGCATGTCATCCTGTTTGATCACCCCAGAGATATGCTTGTTATTGATGTATATTGATACACCTTCTCCTGTGCAGTTACCTACACCACAAAAAACATAAACACAACAAAACACCACACATACACATACCTACACTAAACAAAAGCATGGGGCAAGCCCCCCTGTACCCCCCACGTGGGGGGTTGTGCCTCCCAAACTCCCATACTTATACATACTAACTCTGAGATCGCACAAACAGAGAAAAAAAACCTCACACACACACATTCTACAGTCCCTCGCGCACGCACATACATACACACACACACATCACACATAGACATAAATTACAAAAACGCTCGCATACACTCACTCACCTGAATGTCCGAACATAAACATCCCAAACAAACACTTCCCGTAATGTAGCGTCATTGCATAAGCGCGGATTTGACATATTCGCATTTGCATTCGCACTTATGCACTTTCGCTATTCTAAAGTTTTGGCTTCATGGACTCGAAATGCTGAAATTCGAGATTTCAGCATTTTGGGTATATGAAGTGAAACCCTCAGTAGATGTCTCTATTCTCGAGTGTGAGGAGGGCTTGAAAGGAGTGTCATTTTTTTGTTTAGTCTCCTGGCTTTGAGCATCACCATCTTGAGGTTCAGTTAGATTGATTTTTCTATGTCAGTAGGTTTGTCAATTTGGCATTACCTAAAAAAGGCACTATGGGGATAGATAAAGTTTTACCCAGTATTCCAAAGCATAGAGGGGAAAGGTGCAGACATCCTTGGCAAACTAACCTGGTCTGTTATCCATTTCCTCCAAAGCTGACAAATATTGGATCCCCTTAGACTGACACCAGAAAGACAGCCATTTGTTGAAATCAGTCATCTTTTCCTCATATTATGGCATCATCCTCAGTGATACATTGTATCATTGTATCATTGTATCATCCTCGGTGATGGTAATATGCTGCTGGTATCATCCTCAGTGATACATTGTATCATTGTATCATCCTCGGTGAAGGTAATATGCTGCTCAGTGCTAGGCTCATACCAGCCTGAGAAACATAGTCTGAAAGCTCCATAATGCCTCCTTCATATAGTCCAGGGAGGTACATTTCAGATCACTTAGACCTGCATGGACTGTGACTGAGTCATACTGGTACCTGTGGCATAATGACCTTAGTGTGTATGTGATTTGGTGGATCCTGGCTCCAGATATGCCACTAACAGTTATCTTCTCCTTGTTCAGCCTGGGTAGAGGGGCATCAGTATATCTTAAAATGGATTCCTCTGTGATGAGAGTCCTGGGAAGTATGTTTGCTTGCCTTAGAGCTTAGTGTTTGTGGTTCCAGTGGGTGTGACAGTATGCATGGTGTCGGGTCCCATTTAGGTGATCAAAGTCTTAAAACTTTGAGTTTCATATGGCCGACACCATATGATCGAAGTTTTAAAACTTTGAACATCTAAATGGAGATCTCCATACAGCACGGAACAGGAAATTCTCCCTTTCCCTCGCTGTAGTGCGATCTCGGAATTGGTATATTGAAATAGTGGGGGGGTTTGGGGATGCAGGGGTGTTTTTCCCCCCTACATAAATGTCTAAGGATTTGTTTTGTTTTTTTTTTTTTTGTTTTTTGTTTTTTTTTTGTTTAGATGTTCAAAGTTTTAAAACTTCGATTATATGGTCCCGGCCATATGATATTTGAAGTTTTGAAACTTCGATCATCTGAATGGGACCCATGGGGTCAGGTGTTTTTTTTTATGACTGCGTTTGAGCTTGCTGGAGCACGGCTTTGACAATAGGTGGTCAAGGCAATACTTGTTGTTTACGAAGATTGCTTTTAAGTGCCTCATCATACATTAGTTAGGTGTGTGTTGTGTACTATGTGAGGTGGGTGTTGTGTGTGTGGTATCGACAACCTGATGTGCACTTGTATGTGAGAGTTTAGCCTCCAGTGTCATTGTGTAATTGCACATCTCACATACTGTGTCTGCTTCTTTAAGGATTAAGTGATTGCCAGTAAACATTAGACAGATGCTACATAGTCTCAAGATGCCCATATCCACCCAGCTGGCTGCAGAGAAATTAAGAACTTGCATATCCTTACTGTCCAGTCCTTTCATTTGAGAGCTACAAGGGGTGGTATATTGGGGATAGAAGGCTTTCAAGGTTGCTTCATTGGAGGAGATTATGCTATACAGTACTATATTTTACTAACTTTAATGTTTACGTAATACTGAATCCAACAACATCTATATTTTTGCCACCTGACTCCCAACTAGCTGCTCTCGGCTGGTTGGTGCACAAGGTATTTGCACTATATTGCTGCTTTACAGGGTACAGCTTTATGAACTACTTTTTCTAGGTGCGCAGAATTTATAGCAGCACTGGAAAAACAGAAAACAAACGAATAAGCTGTCTGGCCAATAAAATGACTACACTATGAATCCTTTTGTGTATCCTTTTGTGTATTTCCCAACTCATATAGACCAGGCGAACACCTCCTGTTGCAAGATGAATAAACCCAATCCTCTTAATGTAAAAACACAGTAGAAGAGACTCATAAGTGCAATGCTACCATAAACCACTTAAACAGCTAGCTGGAAATCCCTTGCTGAAGGCACTTTCAAGACAGTTTTGTAGCAACAGCAGTGAGAAGATGAGCAATTATTTTTAAAACAAAAATCACTGAAATGCACACATAAAAGCAAGAAACAGTAGTAATCACTCAAAAATAACTTTAGTGAAATTTAACAATCAAAGGTACCTAACTTTACCTGAATGGCACTGGATACAAATAAAACACTTTTGGAATGGAGGCTTGAACTCTGAACTTTACTGAGCGGCAGAAAAATGAGCAGGCGACAATATGTAGTTAAGGAGGTTTACTGGGCTGACAGTCAGTAATATGGATCTATGGAAAATGATGGGTGGGAAGAGTAGATAAATACCTTATACAACCATCAATAACAATGAAAGATGGGAGGGAGGAACTTTGGAAATCAGACTATCAAAAGGTGTGGGGGGCAGAGACACAGCCTCATTATAAAACAATAACAAAAGGGTGGGAGAGTTGGGAAGAACAAGCAGGGCAGCTAGACAGTCCTACAGTCAAGTAAAAGCAATACTGGAGCTCTTTCAGAAAATTTAGCTTAATGTGTTAGTGGGGGATGGAGCAGATACAGAATGCAACTTTAATCAGGTAACTACCCATTCAAGTCAAGCCAAACTCCTCATTGGCCCTCTTTAAGAAAAATCTTTATGACTGGATAAGAAATAAAAAATTCACCCCGGGGATCACTTCTGCAGCACTGCTTGACAGGGGCACAGGAAAATAATTTTCTTGGGTGGCGAAAGCCAGGGAACCTTTTTGGCTAGGCTTATATAGGCCCCAGGGCCGATAGCCTATTACCTACCTATGAACATATAAAATATCAGCAGAATATAAAAGCACTAAAGCATAAACTGGAGCAAAGACAATTCTCTCACTATTAACCTTCTACTACAGTTTAAGGGAAAACCCTATGTAGAAATTTACCAGTAGCACTCTTTATGGAAAAATGCAATAACAAATGACCAAGGCTCAAACTCTGGCAGGAGTACACAGTTCTACAACAGCTGTGAATTAAACTAGAAGACTATGTGCCATAAGGGTTTAAAATACAAACAGATAGCTTTTACAAGTAATAGTATTTGTGGAAATAGAAGTGCAGAATAATGCAGAAACACAATCTTCCCACAACTGCTAATTAAAATGCAAGACTAAGGTCCTAGAACAAAGTAAAAAATGCAAAAGAGATGGAGCAGAATAGAAATGTACAAAGTAGTATCACCACACTATAAGTGCACTTAAATATGTAAACAGAATAGAAATAATTAAAATTATTTAATTCTCTTTTCTTTTTTCTGAAAAGTTAGTTATTCACAGTTCCACACCCCTCCAGGTCCTGAAGACAGACCCCATCCCCTAACCATATTGGTATGTGCATTTTGTTTGATGACAGACTGCATCACCTTCCCTCACTTACCCATCTGTTCAATAATTGTTGGATAAGACCTACCTCCAGCCTTTTGCTCATTGTTAGTGGACAGTGCATATCATCACAAAAGATGTGGGACATTACCATTGTTGTTATTGTTTTTATTCTACCTGAAATGCTTTTAACACCATTATCTCACCTGCCATTTTGTTTCCATCCTTCTAATCAATTTGTGTAGATTTTCCCTGTATATATCTTCTAGGGAATGTCTCTCTATTAATCCCAAAAACTTCATATTAACTAATTCCTTTACTCCCATATATCTCTTTTTATTTATTTTCTCTGACCTAGTCTCATCATAAATGTCTTGTCTGTGTTGCATTGTGGGGCTGAAGCCTGACCAAATATTTGGAATATTTCTGATGTTGCTTCCAGCACTAGGTTGATATCACTACATAATAGGATGCAGTCATGTGTAAATATAAAAAAAATATACTCCCCCCTCAGTATGTCATGCTTCTCCTTTGGCCACTCCTCACCAGGGAAGCCAACTCCTCCTTTGGTAGTATGAACATCCCTGTTGAGACCAGGTAACCCTGTTGTATGTCTCTTCTTATATTACCCCATTTAATACAACCCCATTTAATGCATACCTTGAAAGTGGGCTTGGTATATACTGTTTTAACCAGTTTTGGAAGGTTTCCCTCAACCGTCATTCTTCTAGCCATGTGAATAGAAAGTTCCATCTTGACTTGGCTTATATCATATAAAACTATCCATGAATGGGTTTGCCCCACCCCATAATTATCTAGGCATGCTAATAATCTCCGCCTTTGAGCCTTTCGTTTTTTGCATGAATTAGTATTTATGTGTATGAATGGGTAATGCATGGAAGATAGGTATATTAAAGATTAATAATAATTGTTTTTTACATTATTATTGTTTTATCACTTATATGAATATTTAATATACAAGTGTATTTTAGGATATGTTCATAGATATGATTGGACATTTATATAAGATAGCACACATTTGTGTATATCTTTTAGGTGTACACATGTGGTCTCACATGTGATTGTTTTTTGTATGAATTAGCATCTATATATAGGAATGGTTAGGTTATAGAATTTTTTAGATTTATATATATATATATATTTATATATATGTATATATATGGACATGTATTTATAGTTATAATTGTATTTATAATTATATTTATGATATATATGTATACTTGTTTAGGGCATATTTTAGGGCATATTTTTTATGACATTAGTTTATTTTGAATAACTATGATACAGCTCAGTATATGTATATATAGGTTTTTAATAGAGCTCAACGTCTACTGATGCAATAATATAATATAATGTTTTCAACATTAGTTTAACATGTACATTTTTAATAGAATTTAGGGTGTGTACTATGACTGTTTTTGTTGTATTAGTGAGTTACATGATTTTAATATATAGAATTATTTGTTTACACAGATGTGTTTAGTATTGCACACCATAGTGATTTGATAGATAGCCGAGCGTATTTTTATATATTTTTATATATTTCATATATTTTAGAACAGTGGAATTAGTTGTAGCGCTTATTCTTGGTGTTATGTCACGTTCATTATTGGAAGTGACGGTAGATCTCAAGTTCTTTTAACCGTTGCATCATGCAATAATAATTATTGATGTTTACACTCTCTGTGATTTTCTAAAGAGTGCACTTAGTTACAGCATCTAAATTATAGCGATACATCATGCTGTATAGCATCAACGGAAGTGACGTGAATTCGTTAGCCTTAGTATAATAAGGGACAAGTAATTGTGAGAAGAAGTTTAAAAGTCAGGCTAACAGTTTGTAAGTACTTATTGTACATTATTTATTCGAACAGGATACCATCGAGTATTGGTTTATATGCTTGAATGTACTAGATTTGTAAATAGTAGACTTATGTATGTTTAAATTATGGCGATACATTACGCCTTATAATATTAACGGAAGTGACGTGAGTTAGTTAACTTTAATACAATGAATGACTCTTAATGGTGATGAGAGTTTAAAAGCCAAACTATAATAGTTTGTAAGTACATTTTGTGCAGCATTGCATTTTATGATGCTATCAAGTATCGGGTTGTGTGCCTGAATATGCGACTAACTAATTTGTAAATAGCAGATTCATGCATATTTATTGTTTATCTAATGAACGCTGAGAATGTACTGTTTATACGCTTCCTTGGAAACATGCAGATGTTATGTGATTTTTTGCAAGCACCAATGACTTATGGTGGAAGGTCGTGTTCACTGGGTACGCACATGCATATTTATAGTTTGCCTAATGAACGACGAGAGGGTACTGTTTTTGGGAATGTGCATATGCTATGTGATCTTCTGCAAGCACTAATGATTTTGTAGGGAATGTCATGATAACTTCTTAGATATATGTTTTAAGAAGTCTTACTTCTATGAAATAATGTTTTGGATAAATGTGCAATTTCGTAGCTTCCGAGGAAGTTACGTAAAACATAAGCTGTGAGATGATTGGCTTGAAGGATGTTTGGTAGTGTATTTTAAACTGTGTTGAATTTCTGTATTTTGTCTGATGAAGCGGGTTGGTTTGCCCGTGAAAGCGCTTACTTGTTTTAATAAATTTTATGTGTTGGTGACAACATTTTGAACGCCTACCTTTCAATTTGGAAAAAGTATCTTTGGTTTGGAGAAGTGAATTTTTTATTGTGCGAGTTTTATGCAAAGGGTTACATGTGGACCTGGTTTAAATGCAACGCTACTGGGTTTGCCTAAGAGACTGCGTTTATTTTTAAAGCCTTTGACTGTGCTGAGTGAGGGTGTACTCTTAAACGTTTGCGTTTGGCTCCTTGGGATATTTCTACATATATATATATATATATATATATATATATATATATATATATATAGTGCATTCGGACATCGGATCCACATTCTGAACCTTTCCCTTCAAAACATCTGACCAAAGGCAGTGTAAATGGGGGTGAAGGGGCTTAAACTAGGGACCTCTTGTAAGTATTGCCCTTATCCCTTCCTACACAGCTGAACTGTTCTGCCTTGCAACAAAATAACCATCCCGTGCAAGTCTTGAAACCAGGAAACTGCAGACCATAGCCACAACAAGTTACCACTAAGCCATCTGCGCTGCAAGATGTAGGGATGATTTCTCTAACATATCATGCAGAGCAGTCAGTCTACCATAGGGAATGTACAATGTGGAAGTACTAAACATTCTAATGATACACACACACACACACACACACACACACACACACACACACACACACACACACACACACACACACACACATATATTTTTTGTGCCATCTCATCTGTAGGTAAGTGTGTGTGTGTGTGTGTGTGTGTGTGTGTGTGTGTGTGTGTGTGTGTGTGTAGAAGTAAACCATAACATACAGGTCTTAATTTACATTTATTTTCTGCCCCTCACAGGTGGTGAGGTGGATCAGGATCCCTCCTGCAGGCAAACTGAAGTTAGTGTCCATACAGACTCTGACAATGATAGGCATAGTGAGGCACAGGCAGGGTTGTCAGGGGCTGAATCTGTACCATTGGTTGACATCCCACTTTTATCCACCTCATCCCCGCACACAGTCATACTGCCCATACATACCCCATCACCAGTGGCCATAGATGAGGGACAGTTGGCGGATGGTGGCATGGGACAGGAAAGTGTGGTGACTATGGCAAGTGTGTCTGTACACAGCAGCCATAGCAGGATGACCAGAAAGGTCCCACACAGGCAGATATATGGAGTGTTTGTAGGAGAGCTGCTGGCCATCATGCCCCTGCCAGAAGTGCCACAGCAGCACACATGCTTCTGGCCATCCTGGAGGCACAGTCATGTATGGAACATTACACCAGAGATAGTTTGAGGCTGCAGAGGACTACTCTGATGTAACTGACTACATCTGTGATTTTCAGGTGCCCACCATTATTTTGCAGATATCATGGATAGACGGTTGGGTGAGATGGTGGGAATCCTCGACCATGTGGTGTCTATGGTAGAGCATGTGGTGGGAGAAGAGCGTCAGCCACGTGGAAGTAGGTCAGCAACACCAACAGGTGGAGGTCTACGTGGATGTGCAACATCTCACAACCAGTCTCTTAGTGGCAGTACCAGCACCAGCACTACAGGGGGTGCTGTCCACACCACAATGCAGCAGGCCAAGTGCACATGGTCCTGGCCGCTCCAAACAGGGATGTGGATCCAGCGGACAATTGTCATCGTCAGGGGAGAGTACCATATCTGGGCTTCTGCTTAGTAGCACCTGTGCAACCCCCTGGCAGGCACAGTTCCCATGTCCATGGCCAGACACGGAGAACTGTACACCCTGCCATGTCTCTTCTGCAGCTGTCCAGCATACACCTTTATAGGGCAGCCACATTGCAGAACTGTGTGCCTACATACACACACACACACACACACACACACACACACACACACACACACACACACACACACACACACACACACACACACACACACACAGCTATTGCACCTCCATACCTACACACAGCACATCTGCACAGGCCATTTAATAAAGAACCCCCTAAGCCACACACATGATGTCAACCAAATGGCTCAGCCTAGGCCTCTAGCAAACCTACACCACACCCTGTGCATATGATGATACCTGTGCCACATCCCTGTCATCTATGCCATCGATGCAGGGACATGCTAATATGGTTCTGCTGCAGGGTGAATGTACTAATGTTTAGCAATGTAATACTGTTTAATGTGTTGTCAGCTGGAATGTTTAATGCTTACATATCAGGGTGTGTAGCTGTTCAGCCATGATGCATTATAGCTGTTATTAACACTGACTGATTGTGGTCTCCATAATGTATTCTGTTTGTGTTCTAGGTGTCTGTGTGTCAGGAGGATGTTGGTCTGCTGTCCTTTCCTACAAGGAGTGTGGCACTGTGGTGACACATTGACTGTGTCATACCCCAGGTACATCTGAACTCAAGTAACAGGTCTGTGTAACTGTTACTGCATTTGCCACATGGCTGATAGGTCTGAGGGGTGTATACAGGTGAGTGCATGGTGGCTGATGTAAGCAGCTCTTCTACAGTGGACAATGATAAGTGTACTGGGTGGCACACATCAAATATTTGTGAATAACACACACACAGACTTTTGTATTGATGCAATACACAGAGAATACTGTTCACATGGACGTACTTCATTTTGCAGAGAACTCATTTCGGCCTATGTAATTCCACCAAGACCAAATGGCCAAAACATCACATCAGTAAATAATCATTCTGCCAGTTTAATGTCATTGAAAATGGTACTGGCAGGATATATGTCCTCTTCACCAATATAATGCAATCTTGGAGTTGATAAACATAGGTGTGCTACTTTGGAGGGTGTGGGGTGGTTTAGAACCACACATAGTGTGGCTAACAACTACTTAACCTCTCAACATAAACTACACAATGTAACAGCACACTAAGTGGGGGGATATGCACAACAATAACCCCAATGTAGGTGGCTGTGCCCACAATGAACGCACCCAACTATATATACCAACTTCAGTATCGTACAGCTGTACAGTGGGGAAGAGGGCATTTACACATCCACTACTAGTTTTAATGAAATTAATTTCCACAAGATGATTGCTTTGAAATGTTACCTTTTGCCAGTTAGTCCTCGGACAAATGATCTCCTGGGAAATATATTTTCTGCAAACTGAAGTAGATCCCTTCACATACACACACACACTTGGCAATACTGAGAGTAGAAACCCTACCTATGTACCTATGCTACTAATGTGTTTGGCCTTAATTGCACACACCACAGAGCTTGTAGGGTGAGGTGTGTCCTGAGCTTCATGTAAAGTGAACATCACCAGGCCTTGTACAGTATGGTAATGGGGGATGTAATGGGTGTTAATGGACAATACATAGTATAACATACTGCCATATACACATTGACAAACACATACAGTCATATACACATTTGACAGTCCTGGGTTTAGCAGTGCTGACTACCTTGTCAGCGAGTCCATAATGTTACAGAGTTTTTGCGCACAGCACATGCATCATTGGGCTTGATAGTGTCATCAGTTACCTGTATGGTTGATGGTGACAGCTATCCTCATACAGTGGACCTTGGGACATGTAATTGGGGTACCATGTTGTAAGGACAGTATACCCAGCACCCCCACCCAACATTGGATATTGTACTCACTGAAACCCATGATAATGATCTGACATACTCACAATCACACATTGACCAGGACTGCAATACAAACCCTTGTCTATCTAATTATTGCTACTACAGTGACATGCATTAATTGCACATGCCACAGGGATAGTAGGGTGAGGGTTTTGTCATGGCTCACCCAATGTCAGCAACATCATTATAATGTATGGCAAGGTTTAGTGTATTTGGAGAATGTGCCCTTAGAATGCTGTCTCCTACAAATATGCACACTCATGCACAATTGCACACACACACACACACACACACACACACACACACACACACACACACACACACACACACACACACACACTCACAATTGCCAGGACTCAGAGGATAACCCATGCCTATCTAACCACTTTGTAGAACAGTGTTATGCTGGTACTGCAAGCTCCAGGTAGCCCATAAGGTGAAGAGTATCACAAGGTACATTTAATGTGAATTACAGCAGCAGCCCTTTCTAAATATAGTAATGGGGGTGTAGTGGGTGAGAAGGCCCACAAAGTATTTTCAAGTACAAGTTTACAAACACAGAGACACTGTAATACTCAGTAATGCACACACATTTGTCAGTAATGAGGTCCATATGTGCAGGTGTTCCCAGGTGTGTACCAGGCTAATGTCCATGGAGATATGAGAAGAGTAGGGCTTGTGAGTACACTGGTATCATGCCACCTGACATTTGTCAGCAGGCCATCTATCAACTGATGCCACATGAGTGATCCCTATGGTGACAGTAAAATTCAACATCCACTCATCTGGTTTTCTCTTGAAGAGGGCCAGTGATGTACTTCAATTGACATGTATGCAACATATATTGTCTGGGTTAGGGATCTGTACCCAAACATGTTCTATTGACTGTGGTAGTCTGGTTGAGGTATCCAGGGCATGCAGTGCATACAGAGTGGGGTTTCCTAGCTGTGGCATTAATAACACAGCTGGGCAGACATGTCAGTGTCAGTCAATCAGAGATTGCCTGTAAGCAGCCAAGATGAATACCTGGCATCTGCACATCTGTACAGAGGACAAACAGAAAGTAGCTAGCCAACAGGTTATGCATTAGGATGAATGACAGATAGATGTCTGAAACTGATAGGTATCCCATTACTACATGACAGCAGTCCTCAATGACATGTCCTGAAAACATAGTAGTCTACAGTTAATATCAACATATCATATCACTATCCAATAGGATATACTTAACAACATACAGCTCAAACACCAAGAGCACAATAGTCACTATTCAGAGTCCAGCTTTGTATGCAGGGGTGTATGGTTCCAGTACTCCAATCTGCAATCTGCTCTTACTTGGAAAAACTCTGTTAAAAGTAGTAACATAATGATACAATACATGCAAGTGTGACTGATTATAACCTGAGATACTACCCAAGTATGAAACACATACAAAGAGAAAAGATTGTGGTACTACCCATGTATACTCAGGTGTCCCATACAGTGTACTCACACCTCTTGCTACTGTAATGACAGCACATAGAAGCATGTTATGTACATGGAATTAAATACACTTATTAAAGATGCCATTACCCTGCTATTTTGGAATGTGATCACTGGTTACCAGGACTGAGCTATGCTTAGCAGGTGCAAGCATTGCTTAAATGTAAATGCTAAGCAGATTTGTGCACTGATAAGAGAAGCCTACACGGTGTAAGCGTGTATTCATTTAACCATATGTTAGCACTGCTTACTGTCATGCAAACCCATGCAAACCCACTTAAAGCTGCTCAGAACGACCTTAACCACTCTGTATCCAACAGTCTTTGTTCTGCCTAGCAACAAAATAAACAGACCTTGCATCACTTGAACCCAGGACCCTCTAGACTATAATCACAGTACTTAACCACTCAGCCATCTGAGCTGTAAAAATGTTTGTTGCTTTTTCAAATATATCATTCAGTACACGTACTGAATAGTAGTGAACAACTGCTTTGACTACTACAATTGTTTACTACTTGTTAGTAAAAATAGTGTTGAATGAGTCATGTTTTTATGTCTAAATATATGCATATCAGATAAATATGGTGGGATACATCTGAGAAGGCATATATAGCACTCATGTTTGCACTTAAGGATATATATATACATATATATATATATATATATATATATATATATATATATATATATATATAAAACATATGCTCTTAACATGTAGTGGAGTCATACCTTAGCACCATAACTCACAACCTCTTAGTGCAAAGGAACATAATGTAAGTATTGCATTTATAAATGTAGAATGTTGCTACAGTAACATAGGTTGTGTCAACATACATGTTGTGAAGGAAGGCTCTTCTGAAACTGACATGTACACCATCAGTTACTGACAGACATCATAAAATCATCATAGTGAAGTACCACACAAATCACAGTATTAATCCTGTGGAATACAGAAGAAATATGAGCAATAAACATGGACAGTCTGAAACAATCTGGTCAGTCGAGAGGTATATACAGAATTCCTTAGTGCAAGAAATGTGGACCAAGCTTGACAAAGGGGATGTTTACAGCCATGAAAATGGGGATATACCCCAAATACTGGAGTAGATAAGCTCACACAGTTGATGCATTCACCCATTCCTGTCTGTTCTAACACATATTAACTAGAGGAGCAGAGGTCCCAAGCCCACATACTTCCCACTAGTTAGTGAAATACATCTTCACAACATTTCACTGCTTTGTCAGAAATACACAACACATATGGTGGCCAGGCAACAGTACATCTGACAAATATCTGGACATAACATCACACAGGGTAAATACAGTGAGCTGCTAGGCATGTCACCAAGCACTGTCTACACTACAGGCAGACTGCCACAACATTGACATATTGCTGTGATAAACTGCGAAAATTGCTGGTGTAACAGGGTTTGTTGTGATATATCTCTTCTGAGGGTTATGAAGTCAGTAACACACATGGATGTTACCATTTACTGACTGCAATCATCAGAATATGCTACTGCATTTATAAAGACAGAAAATGTATGAATAACACACCACATCTAAGACTCCAAACTCTATCCAGTCTGCAGATAGCCCTACAGGTGAGAATTTTCTCAACCACATAACACTGTCATGCCAGACTTTAAATCATGCAGAACAGCCATATCCACACAAACCCTGTTAAGCCAACATTACTTCAAATGTAGAACAGCAATACTTACATTCTGTCCCCATGTCTGGAGCATTCCCCTTCAGTTTGTTGGCTTGTCTCCACAGTGTTTTTTGTAAGAGGTATTTCCAACTACCGTCTGTGATGCTGTTTGTCAGACACTCACATGAAGTCCTGCTCACAGTGAAGGAAAAGGGCCAACACCCAAATGAGGTGCTTAGTTATAGGAGTGTGTTTTCATGCAATTGGCTATAGGAATGATACTGCAGCTGTTCCACATGCAGTTAGCAAGTGGGGGACTCCAATTTGTGCACAGGCCATCAGCTGATCATGAGTATTACCTACAAAAGTCAAGCTGCTGCCTATGCAAAACAGATGCATTTATCCACATCTACCAGAAAGGGATAGAGAGATAGACAGACAGACAGACAGAGACAGAGACAGAGACAGAGACAGAGAGAAAGAAAGAAAGGAAGAGAGAAAGAGCCAAGCATGTTTGTGTATGATCCGTGGGTGGTGAGTGGTTTCTGGGTATTATAATGATTGCCTATATTGTTCACTAATCCATACTGTCACATAGTCATTGCACATGGCAGTAGACATTTATGGCTGTGGATTGTCTACAACAACTTCTACAGTGTTTGACAACTGTTGGTGTTGTAATGTGGACATTGGGACATATAGGTCCTCAATATAATAATGTAGCAAAACCTACACTGCAATGGATCCTGTTATTACACAAGTACCCCAACACCCGCACAGGGTACTGATGACACACACACAAACACATAGACATGTCAGTAGTGAGTTTCGAACCCCTACCTAGCTATGTATTGCTATTACAGTGGTACGCATTTATCGCATGTGCCACAGAGTTTACATGTTGGGGAGTTATCCAAAGGTATCTTTGAAGGTGAGTGACATTAGCAGCAGTGCTAAAAGAGGGGTAAGGGAAGTGTAGTAAGTGTAAATGTCTACAAAATCAGGTGTCAACAAAGACACACACACACTCTCTCTTACACAAACACACACACATTATCACAGTTGCCTGGACCAGGATTAGAACTCCTACCTAACTAGTTGGCTATACTATGGGATTATGCAGTTATCACAAGCACCACGGACCTTATATGTTTGAGAGTTGTCCAAAGGTATCTTTGAAGGTGAGTGACATCAGCAGCAGTGCTAAAGGAGGAATAAGGGAAGTGTAGTAAGTGGAATGTCCCCTTCTTGTACATATATCGACTTAAAAGAATGGCCATATCCTGCTGTGGCCATACCTCTCAGCTGTACAGATTCACTCAGGTTACCCAGAGGCAGGGCTCATATATCTGTTCAGTTCCCCTTTACATTGTGGTTTATGGGCAGGTTTGTAACCATCCATTACTGGGTTTGCAGGCAGGGGTAGTATGGGCACACATCAGAGTTTGACTTCACACACTCCATGCCGTCAATGCTTCTACACCCCCCACACTCTGTTATTCTATCCTATTCCTAACATTATGTGAGAGCTGAGAAGTATCCCTGTAGTTGGCCCTTCATCCCAGTGGTATTTATGGATTGGTCCACAGTTCATGCAGTAGGACATGGGGTATGTACTGGGATTTGTAAGCATGGCCTTGCATTTGTGTGCTGTTGACTGTGTTAGGTTGTTAGTTGGGACCCCATGAGATACCGTACATTTACACTACAGGTGAGGCACAGGCCTTTGACAGAGGACTATAGGCCATTTGGTAGTGATGCAGGCCATCTGTAGCAGGCCAGCGCATTCTGCCACTCTTACATTCTCAGGCTGCAAGCCACTGGATTCTCTTGGGGTGACAGGGTAAGTATGTGAGGTGTTAATGGCAATAGTTCCTGTCCATACTGATCCATTGGTCTGGATGCAGGCAGGGTGCTGTTTACAACAAGAGACACACCTGCATAGGACACCTCTTCAGCATGCTGTATTCTGTGGATATTCCCATACAGAAGTGGGGTCATACTGTACTCATTCCCAACAGCAAGGGTATGACCTGTGATAAACCTGTGGCTGATGGTGGGGTGAGCTGAGTGCATGTGTGATATGGAAACTTCTTGCAGCTGACTCACAGATATACCTGGGACATTCCCCTTATGGTGCCTTGTGTGCAAACATAGGCAGTCTCTGATTACTTCATAACTGTGCCTTTTGTGGTCTGCCAGTGATTGGCCAGACTATATCAGTATTCCATACTACTTGGACAACTAATGTGCTGCTAACCTGTATGTACAATTCCAAAGTTGTGTGCATTTGACAGTTACATTTTATGCACTCTGTCTAGGGTACTTCCACCTCTCTACTGTGTGTGTATGTATGGGTCCACATTCATGGCATGTCCATCATTCAGACGGTGACAGATACTGACATCTGGACAGTGAGTATGGATGACTGGTGACATGGGTATTGCTGAGAAGCATTGTGGTTGGCACTGCAGTTGTCAGAACATGGCCCTGTCAACCACAGTAATGCTCATAGGCCACCGAGACACAACCCTCCATGCCTACATGCTGACTACTTCCAGACAACATTGAGCACACAACAACCTAACACACAGATCCCTGCATATTGTACACATGCAATAATCTATCCTGTAGATTGGGCCAGCTCAGGTAATCTATGCTCCACTGATATTACTCCTCACACTTATAAGTTACTGCATTTCTACATAGGATTGTGGGGGGCACACCCGACAACTTTAAACATTTGCTATGACTGCACTGGTATTTCATGTAATCTGTTGGCTTCCATTTCATATTGCATTCTGACCTATCATGCAGACTGAAGGCATATCAGTAGAGTACAGATCTGCAGTTTTATTGACCTACATTTCAGTTTTGGACTTCTTACCCTTCAGAACTAACATACAACTGCCAGACCTGTTGTAGTCTGTCTGTGTAGGTCTGGAGGGGGACTGTTCACCATTGCCATCAATTGGAGGCCTTAGCCCAGCCTTCCTTTATGGTCATCTACACCTGGCCTGCTGGCTGAGGCTGGTGGTGGCTATGTGAGCCTCAATGACATGCATCTGTGTGTCGTATGGACACACATTTGGGCCACCACATGTACTGCAGTGGGATTTGTCACCTTGTCTAGTACTGCTTAGTATGTTGACAGCAGTATTTGTTATGGATTTCATGCTGCTCATATAGGTGTCTGCTATCTGCTGCCATCCCATTCAGCCACCCAATTCCCTTGCATGCTTGCATCCATACTATAGCTACATCTATCAGAACATACTACTCCATTCAGTAATTGATAGGAAGAGTGACTTACCTTGTGGCTCTGCCAGTATTGAGGATGGTTCTGGAAGGCTGACTATGTTGGATGCACATAGTACACTCCCTATACATGGTAAAGCACAGGTAGTGTCATGTTTGGCATCCCTTTTACTGTATGTGTGAGTCAGAGAGAGGTGTCATTCCCTGGGTCCCTACCGTGTCAGTGTATGTGCTATGCATTGCCTCTTTGCCAAGGCCTGGGAATACTGGGCATGCCTCCTTCTGCCTACATGGGCAGGCTCAGGTAGTTCCTCCTCTGAGTCACTCTGTGCCTGTGCTGGCCTTGGCCATGGTGGGGGGCTTTGTGGCCTTGCCCGTGCTGTTCCTGCTGCAGCTGTTTCCATAGGATCATATTGTGTAGCATGGCACATAGGTTCATAGGTAGGCAGGTTCATAGGTAGGTACTAGGCTATCTGCCCTGGGGCCTATAGAAGCCCAGCCAAATAGGTACCCTGGCTTTTGCCACCCAAAATTATTTTCCTGTGCCACTGTCGAGCAGAGCCACAGAGATGATCCCCGGGGTGAATTTCCTATTTCTCATCCAATCATCAAGATTTTTCTTGAAGAGTGCTAATGAGGAGCTTTGTTTGATATAGATAGGTTCATAGGTTCATAGGTTCATACTAGGCTATCTGCCCGAGGGCATTTACAAGCCTAGCCCATCGTTTTGTGGCATACGCCACCCCTTTAGTATGGGGAACTATACCCATTATAGGTAGTTTATTCCAGAGTATGGGAAGTCTCTGGGACAGGAATCTATCCCTCCTGCATGTTCTGTTTATTGTGGTGACAAGGTTTAGGTCCCTAGAGCGTGTAGCTCGGAGGGATTGCAATTTCTTTAAGTGGAGCATGTCCAACAGACCAATACAATGAACATTTGTGTACATGTAGCTGGACAGTACTGCAAGGCTCCACCGGATATGTCCAGGTAGTGGAACCATGACTTGAGCATCCCAAACACATGCTCTATTATGATTCTAGTTTGTGCGTGTGTCTCATTATGGAGTTCTTGTTCAGGTATGTGTGCATTTCTGAGGGGTGTCATCAGCCACGGCTCCAGTGCGTAGCCAGCATCCCCCACTAGGTGGCCATATGGGATGTCCCCACTGGAAAATGACTGGTACAGTTGTGTCATATGCCAGATGTGGGAGTCGTGATAGCTTCCAGGGCTGCCAGCATACACATTCAAGATAATGCCATAGGCCTCGCACATGACCTAGCAGTTGATGGAGGGGAAGCCCTTGCGGTTTATGTAGACCCTACCCCGCTCACCAGGTAGTGCTTTGATGTGTATGTGCGTGCAGTCTATAGCACCCACTACCTCAGGATATTCTGCTATTTGGTGGAAGAGACGCATATTGCTGGTCAATTCCTCATGGGTTTTGAGGAAATATATGTGCTCACTGGCATGTTCTGACATGGCATCCAGGAACTGGTGGAGTACCCTGAATTCTGATGCTTGTGAGATCCCCATAATATCCCCAGTTGCCCTTTGGAAGGTATCTGTGGCTAGTATTCTTAAGCTTACACATACCTTGATATCCACTGGGATGGGTTCCCCTCTGTTGGTTCTGTGTGTGAGGTGTGGCCGGCACAGCTCAGCAATTTGCTGTAGGATGCCCCTGTCCACCCTATAGCACTCCACTATCTCCAGCTCATGTAGCCCCTGGTAGGTTATCCTGGGTCTGCACACTCTTTTCCTTCTCCTCACTGTGGGTTGGTCATCAGCATTCACATTCTCACCACCCTCAGCCTCTTCCACATATTGATGTATGAGAGCAATGCAGCCCCTAATATTTTGTTAGTTTTGTCAGGTAAATTTTCCCATCTGTGTACGCCAGTGGTTTAGAGTTTGTGGGAAAAACAGATTGAAAGGTGTTTTCATACTTTATAGTAGTGTGCTGGGCTGCTGCCTGTGTAATTAGCTGATTCTGATACATTTCACCTGCCAGCTATGCTAGTTCTCTCTGATTGCCTTCCTACTGCTGTTTTCCCTTCCCATTGCCTTCCTGTTTAAGCCCCAAGGTGCGACTCACATACCTAGTGCTCAGATGTGAACAGAGCTGCTATTTCCTGTTTTTTTTTTTTTTTTAAAACCCGGTGCACACCCGTTTAGGCAATGTAAACACTGCTAAGCAGCCTCAGACACAACCCCTTCCTTAGCATTGCTTAGCTAAGGGAAAACACAGGCCACACAGCTCCAATAAGCTTACAGCATACATGACACTCCACCTTATGAGGTCATCCACCTCGTAGACTTATACAGTGGTGTTGCTGCACTTACATAGTTGGGTGCAAGCTAACACTCAGAGGAAATCTGTGATTCAGTATCAATCTCCTCATTCACATAAACCAGAATACTAATTCATAGTTACCACACTCACACTGAGCCTTTCCCCTTAGCAGCCACTATTTCCTGGTATTGTTGTCTTATGCATGCCATTGACTATTATGGCAAAATGCTGATTTTGGTATAAAAGCTTATTTCCCCCTTTTTTTCTTATTTTCATGACCATCCCATTTGCGCACCGCTGCCCTACGCTTAAACTGCCAAGATAGGCCAAAAAAAAGAAACTTGTTCTTTATAAAATTGCAACTATTTTTCATGCCAATGGCCATTGGCATGCCTACTATATTGAATACATGCTTTCTTTCCAGCTGTCATGCCTCCATTTTGTAATTTGCAGAAATATATTTGGTTAGTAACCAAATACATTTCTGCAGGTTACACTATTCCTGCAAAGACGCCTGCCTGCTTACTGGATCACTAATTCACCTCATTTGCATGGTTTTCACCAGCAAATGAGGGAATTAGCATATAGCAGTGGTGCCCATGCAGGAATCATGTAAGCGTGCTCGTGCACATTTTAGGGGTTCATTCCTGGATTGCTTGTCGGCCATATTTCATGCAGCAGCTCTTGCACTAGTCAAGCTTTCCATGCAGAGCTTGCTGAATCCGGGGGAATGTGTTTTTCCCTTAAAGGATAAAGATATATCCAGAAGAAGGCACCACAACATTTGATTCCTTAGAAGACGCATCAGCGTATATACAGAATTATAAAATATTAAAAATAATTGAAAATATCTGTTGGAAGGTATGATTAGAACTGCAATTCTGGTCAGAGAAGAAATACAATTTTTTGACATTGATATATTTTGGTCTATAGAAGCTATATTATAAAATTATCTGATTTGCCAGAAAAGTAGACTGGGCAAGAAAACACCCCATATAAATATGCCAGAATTGTCAGCAATACCACAGGTTAAATTAGGTGCAGATTTTTTTTTTTATCTTTGCTGTCTGTTGAATATTTATTAAAGATTATTAAATGACACTGAAAAAGCATTCAGGATAGTTAACATAAAAAATACTCCTTGGAAACAGTTTATACAAACATTTCAAAGAGGATGCAAAGTGTCATTCTAATGCTATTACAAGACAAAACCCACCACAGTTGTAACAATTCTGCATTCAGGAGTAAAGTAAAATTCTTTCCCTGGGATTCACTAATCTTCCATGCAGGAATATCCCCCAAGTCTCTGTGGAGCTCCCTATGCACCAGACCCTGGACCTGACTTCAGGTGACAGGATCCTGTCTGTGTGTGCTCCTGGGGGGTGAACACCACCCCCTGAGGTAGTTCCACCTGAAGGTAGTGCAGGACCAGTAGATGAAGAGGTCCCAGGGTAGGTCCCACATGCGATGTGGGCTGGTAACATGGCCAGATGATGTGGCAAAGGTGGTTTTGCTGGAAACTGTTCCCCAAACATGCTATTGTGTCACTGACATAGAACATATGTCGGTATTAATAGTCCACACATTCCCGGATAATGTCTAACAGCATGCATAGATATCCCCATTAACACAAAACAACAGATGTGCAGCAGTCACATAGCAAACAGAACACATGCATATATGGAACCATAGTGGCCCTTACAATGGCATGCAGGTGATATTGTCCATAACAGGCCACCAGTGTTATTGTCCCAGCATGGAACATGACTACAAACACATAGCAAAAAGTGTTGAACAATACGATATATGTCCCAACGGCAGGTCTTCTGTAGACATACCCATTGAGTTGTGTGATTAGATTGTTGTTGCAGATATGGCGGGGGGAGACAGAGATGTGTATTAACAACTATGATAACCTTGCAGTATGAGGTGCTCAGACCTGTTTCCATCTTTATGTCTTTCAGGCAATATGTCGAGGGAATGCTTGCCAATGTATACAGCAGAGGAGAATGATGTCATCATCTCATACCTGGTGCAGCACTACCACACCTTGTTTGGCCATACAGCCCATGATCTGCAGGAGAAGACCACCCTGTGGAACGATCTTGTCTGCAGGGTTAATGATGTTGGCCTGCATAACCGCAGTTATGAGCAGGTCTGACATCGATGCCCCAATCTACTTCGCCATGCCCGTCAGCATGCTGCTGCAGTTAGGAGGGGACCAGTTTGCAGCAGGGGGGGGTCATGCCATCCAGTCCCCCCGACATGTTGAGGAGCTTCTTGCCAGCCTTGGGGCACCTACCCACCTGCAAACACAACACCTGGCGGAGAGCATAGTGGAGGTGGGTGCTACCCACACAATGGCAGAAGAGCATGCAGGTAATGCCACAGTAGACCACTGTTGCATATCCATCCAGATCTGTAGAGTTAGATCATGCATATGTGAGATGAAGTATATATAGTCTGTTGCTGTGCTGTAGTAATAAACAGATGTGCATAATCTGTAGTATTGTGGACTTGTACTGTTGATGTACTGTAATGCTGCACCCACCTTGTACCAATGCTACAGGTGTGGCTACTGAGATCACATCTCTCACACAATTATGTAGGTCGCTCTGGTATACCTCCAAGGCAGCAGTCTGTAGCTGGTGAGTATGGTATTTGTTCAGGTTTGCCAATGCACCTGTCATGTTATGGCCATGGTATATTCCAGGCACACATTTAACACACCTACCCATAATACATGCTGTACATGTTCATGTATTGTTGCTGTTAACTGCACTGCATCACAGTGGTCACCATGATGGTGTATCTGAAGGGTATGTCAGACTCCTGCAATATAACTAACATCCTGTCATTGCAAAATGTGTGCACAGAGATAAACATAATGGTGGGACAAATGGCCTAGAGTTGGGACATGTCTGAAACTTCACCCTTAAACAGTGCTACAACAGTGTAGATACCAGTATTACAATGGCAACTGTTACAGATCTACCCTATGGCATACCACAATACTGCAGTACACAACCCTTACAACCTGCAATGTGGTCCTAACATGAGCAATGAATGTGTAATATGGAATCCTATGTTAGGACAGCAAATATGGGAAATACATGCCTTCACAAACACTGGAAGCATATGTGTGCATACACTCCAGATAAAATATAGTGGAAGCAGCTGTTGAGGTACTGACAGCATGCATTCTTCATGAGTATGGACTTTCCAGCAAGTACATGTCCCGAATGTCACACCAGTAAATGGTCTGCTGTCCAAGATGTTTGGCCATCAAATGTGCCCACTTACCTGCAACAGAGGCAGCCATGGCTTGCGCACATTTTACATGCCATGGCGTGGACTCCATACCCAACAGGTAACACCCAGTAGTTGGACATGTAGCCATACCTCACCATTGCATATTCCATGGAAAACAGTGCAGACAGTCATGTATGTGGTGAGGATGTATGGGACAGTATTAATGTAGGAAATAAACAGATGGCCATCCAAGACAGATGATGTCACATGTTGCAAACCGGTCATGCAGGCTGCCTAGTAACATGCCACAACACTGAGGGAGTTGCAGGAATGTCTAGCAAGTACTAGCTGTGCAGTACCAGTGTCAACAATTGCTTGGACTCTTCATAAGTGTGGCCCATGGGTTAGGGTAATCAGATGGGACAATTGTACTACAGGACACATCAGCCAGGCTTCTCTACAGGTAGGGTATGCATAACAGAAAAGGTCCCCAAAAGGCATGTGTTGCAATGTGTACTGGTGTACCAAGACCATGTTGGAAACCTACAGTCAGTATCAATTAAGATACATGTGCTGCACAACCAACACCTCACCCCACTATTCCCATATGTACCTTGCTGGTGTCAGTGTGCACTTGCATGTTTGCCATGCATTAGCTGGGACTAGGCTGGTACACATGGTGTTCAGTGTTTGGGACACTGCAAAATGACACACATGTGTAGGCCATAGCTGTCAAGCATCTGAAAAATGGCTGAGGGTGGGAAGGGGGTGTCATCATGACACAACAGTGCACTGAAGCAGAGATCCAAAGAGCACTACAAATGACTGTATGTGTACACAGTCAAGGTCAGGAACTGTGGCAGACATGACCCTTACTCCACAGCAATAGTGATGGCAGTGTGTGTCCCCCAAGGGATGTGCACATGAGTTGACCTTGCAATCATGCATAGTTGGGGGACATTTGTAGGGCAGACTGACCAAATACTGGTAAATGCAGATGGCCCATGCTAGTATACCTCTGCTAGGAATAGTGACTGCTGTAGTACACAAAACAGTAGGTGCAACAAACCATCTTGATAAGGGCATGCACACATATGCACCCACAAAGTGTATGCATCTCAATCAGCATCTGCACAACTAACACATTTGTTTGAAACTGCGTTTGATTGTAAAGGTCATATGTCACATATCAGGTTTGTGTAATGTTAACATATGCAGTAATGTGGTCCCATGGCATATCATGGAAGAGTGCGTCATATCAATAAGGGTGTGTACACTCCCCATAGCCATGGTAAGGTTTGAAGGTTGTCATTGTAATTGTATCGTATTGGCCATACATGCATTGCTGATGATGAGATCTGTAAATCAGACATCAGGCATTCACAAATGACATCTGTCCACATATCATCCCAGGTATATGTCGGACAACACATAGGGGCTGTGAGCAGCAGAGCAAACATAACTGACACAATAATACACATTCAGCAATGGTGTGTACACCTGTGAGGTATGGTGCACAGTACATGCCAGGGTGCCAGACAGGTGCACAGCAATACTGTGTACATAGGTGCAGTGTGTTCCAGAGGAAGGGGCATCACCTACTAACACAACCCATGCATCACAGAGATGTGTAATGTTGCTATCAGGAATTGACTATAGCTGCACTGCATGCTGTTGAGTGCCATATGTCATGCATGTTGACAGATGGGTAATGGGAGGTCTGTGTATAATATCTTTGTGCAGCCTCACCTATAAGTGTGTGTGTGTGTGTGTGTGTGTGTGTGTGTGTGTGTGTGTGTGTGTGTGGGGGGGGGAGATTATTTTGTCTGTAAGTGCAATCTGGTGGAGTGGAGGGGGTTTAATGTATGTAGGATGTGTGTGTGTGTTTGTGTGTGCATCCATGTATGAATATGTGTGAGTGTAGGGTTGTTCATACCTCTCGACTTCCCTTTGAAATCATGCAGCACATGGACAGATACGAGACACCAGGAATACTTGTCTGACATGTAATCTCAGGACACCTCATAGTATAATAAGGTCTGTAGCATGGAACATGCATTAGGAGGGAAACGAGACACCAGGGATACTGTTATAATTGCAATCAGCAGAAAGGAGAAAGAATACCAATGTATGCAGCACTATAGATGCATTGGGGAGTTACTAGACAACACCAGAGTGTGCTTCCAAATATTACTGTAGTCTACATAAAAAGTTAATAGAGCAACAGATCTTGCATCTGCTGAACAATAGTTACATATGACACTCCAATGTGTGACATTATTGAGTGACTGTAGTAGCCCCTAACATATGGGGGCCATGCTCAAGATGTCTGTACAGACCCAGAGTGAACACTGGATGACATTAGGGAGTCTTTGAAAAAATGACTCCAATCAAGTCAAAGAGGTAATGGAGTAACAGGTCATGTTTTGTGATCACTTTTCTAGGCAATTAGAAGAATGATACGTTAATGATTGGTATTAATGACTGCAAGTATCCAAGACTGATGCAGGATGGGGAACTTAAGAGAAAAAACTAGGGACAGTCTGTAAACTCAGGGACAGGTAAGTATTATGGTGGAATGTCAGTGTGTGTGTGTGTGTGTGTGTGTGTGTGTGTGTGTGTGTGTGTGCATGTATGTGTGTATGTGTGTACTGTTAAGCAATGATGTGCAGGTCTTAAAGTGCATTTCTTGTTTTCCCTTCACAGGTGGCGAGGTGGGTCAGGGTCCCTCCTGCAGGCAATCTGATGTTGGTGTCCATACAGACACTGAAAATGATGATAGGTGTATTGAGGCACAGGCGGGGTTGTCAGAGGCCGAAGATGCACTATTGTTTGACATCCCTCTGTTATCCACCTGATCCCCACACACAGTCACAGTGCCAATACATACCCCATCACCAGTGGTCATAGCAGAGGGACAATTGGCAGTTGGTGGCAGAGAACAGAACAGTGTGGTATCTATGCACGTGTGTCTGGACACAGCAGCCATAGCCAGATGTCCAGCTCATTGGAGGGCTGCTGGTCATCGTGCCCCTGGCAGAAGTGCCACATCTGGTACCACCAGACACATGTTTTAGGCTGACATGGAGGTACAGGCATGTATGGAATGGTACACCAGACAGGCTCTGAGGCTGCAGAGGGCTCCTCATTCAGTTGTTACTGACAACATCCGTGATCTTGCAGGTGCCCTCCGTTATTATACAGAGGTCATGGATAGATGGTGGGGTGAGATGGTGGGACTCCTCAACCATGGATTGTCCGTGCTCAAGCATGTGGTGGGAGTGGTGTGACAGCCATGTGAACGTACACCAGCAACACCAACAGGTGGAGGTTGATGTGGACATGCAAGGACACCAAGCTGCTCCCATAGTGGCAATAGCAGTCCCAGCACTGCAGAGGGGCTGCTGTTCACACCACACCACAGCAGGCCACATACACGTGGCCCTGGCCAGTCCCAGGAGGGACCTGGTTCCAGTAGACATATGTCATCATCAGGGGAGAGTACCATATCATGGCTTGTAATTGGATGTGCCCGTGGAATCCCTGGCAGGCACTATTCTCATGTCCATGGCTGGAGGCGGTGAACTGCATACCCTGCCAGGTAGGGTCTGCAGCTATCCAACAAACACCTATATAGGGAGGGCAGCCACATGGCAGAACTGTGTACATGCATACTCACACATAATACAAACACAGCTAGGGCAACGCCATAAATACACAGAACACATCATCATGGCCATATCGATAATTAAAACCCCTCATTCACACACATGGTGTCAAACATATGGCTCAGCCTAGGTCTCTGGCAAACCAACAACACACCCTGTGCATATGATGATATGTGTGCCATATCCCTGTCATCCATAACATTGATGCAGGGACAGGCTAATATGGTTCTGATGCTCATGGTGACTGTACTATGGTGTACCAATGTACTGCTGTGTAACATGTTGTCAGCAGTAAAGTTTGATACTTACATATCAGAAAGTGTAGCTGTCCAGCCATGATGCATTATAGCCATTATTAACACTGAGTGATTGTGGTCTCCATAATGTAAACCATTTGTGTTGTAGGTGTCCAGGTATCAGCAGGAGGATGGTCTGATGTTGTATCCTACAAGGGGTATGGAACTGTGGTGACACCTTGGCTGTGCCATATCCTGGGTACAGGTGAACACATGTCACAGGTCTGTATAACAGTTACTGCATGTGCCACATGGCTGATAGGTCTGGGGGTGGTGTATATAGGTGAGTGCATGGTGGTTGCTGTTAGCAGCCCTTCTGCATTGGACAATGGTAAGTGTACTGGTGGTACACACACCACATGTTTGTGTATAACACACACAGAGGCTTTGGTGTTGATGCAATACACAGAGAATACTGTAAACATGGATGTATGTACCTGTGCATGGAACCCATTGTAGCCTATGTAATTCCACCATGCCAGAATAGACACAACAACACCTTGGGGAATAATCAGTCTGCTAGTTTAATGCCATTAACAATGGTACTGGCAGGGTGTATGTCCCCTTCCCCAATATAGTGCAATCTTCAACTCGGTAAACACATGTATGCTGGTGTGTGTGGCACACCCCTACCCTTTGGTGGTTGAGAGGTGCCGTAGAACCACAGATAGCGTGATAGACAACTACTTAACCTGTTAACATGAACTGTACAGTATTACGGCCAGCTAAGCGGGGGGATACACTCAACAGTAACTGCAATGATGTTGGCTGTGTCCACAACAGCCACACCCAGCTATATATACCAACCCCAGTATCACTGCATACCTATACAATGGGGAAGAAGGCATTTACACATCTAACATTAGTTGTGATGGAATGTATGTCCACAGGATGACACCTGTGAAATTTTAGCATATGCCAGGCAGTTCTCCGACAGATGACCTCCTGGGACATTTATAATCTGCAAACTGAAGTAGATTCCTCCACATACACACTCTTACTTGGCAACACTGGGACTAGACCCCTACCTAGTTATGTAGTGCTACTGATGTGTGTGGCTTTAATTGCACACACCACACAGCTTTAGGATGAGGTGTGTTCCAGGTTACATTTTACTTGAAGAATATCCCCAGGCATGTACAGTATGTTAATGGGGATGCACCTTTTTATGGACAATACATAGTGTGACATACCGTCATATACACATTGACAAACACATAATAGTCAGACAGACATCTGAGAGACCTGGGCCTGTCAGTGCTAACTACCTTGTCAGTGTGTCCATTGTGTTACAGGTAAGTTGCACACAGCACATGCCTAACTGGCTGGATAGTGTTATCAGTTACCTGTATGGTTGATGGTGACAGTGGTCCCCATACAGTGCAACATGGGACATGTACTGGGGATATCATGGTGTAATGACAGTATACCCAGCACCCACACCCCAGTGTGGATATTGTACACACTGAAACCCATGATAACACTCTGACATACCCACCATCACACATTGACCAGGACTACAATGCAACCCCTTGTCCATCCCAAGAGTGTTACTACAGGGATATGCACTAATGCATATGCTACAGGCATAGTAGGGTGATGCATTGTCATGCCTCTCCTACAGTCAGCAGCATCACTATCCATCATACTGTGTGGCAATGTGCATTGTAATAGGAGAATGTGGTCTCTGAATGCTGTACCCTACATATATACACACATGCACACATACACACACTTGACAGAACTCAGTGGGTATCCCATGCCTATCAACCCATTTGTACAACAGTGTTGTGCTGGTACTGCAAGGCCCAGATGTTTGGTACAGCAGCAGCCACATATAACTATGGCAATGGGGGGGTGTGGTGGGTGTGAATGGCCTCAGGGTATTCCCAACTACAGGTCTAAAAACACAAACACAGAGACACTGATATTCTCAGTAATGCACATGTACACATTTGTCAGTACTGGGGTGCATCGGTGCAGGTGTTCATAGGTGTGTACCAGGCTATTGTCCATGGAGAGATGGGAAGTGTAGGGGATGTGTGTGCAGTGGTATCATGCCATCTGCCACGTGCCATCAGGCCATCTATCAACATATACCACTGGGGTGATCCTCAGGGTGAGAGTGACATGCATCAGCCAATCATCTGGGTGCCTCTTGCAGAGGGCCAGTGATGTGCTCCAGCTGACATGTATGCAACATGTATTACATAACATGGTCGGTATCTGCCTTGGAGACCTGTACTCAAGCATGTTCTGTTTACTGTGGTAGTGTAGTTGAGGTATCCATGGCATGTGGTGTGTACATTGTGTGGATTCCTATCTGTGGCATTCATAACACAGCTGGGCAGACATGTCAGTGTCAGTCAAGCATAGATTGCCTGTAAGTATCCAAGATGGATACCTGACATCTGCACATCTGTACAGAGGACAGACAGACATCAGCTAGCCAACTAGCTATGCATTAGGATGAATGTGTTGACAGATAGACGTCTGACACTGATAGATATGCCATTACAACATTATGGCAGCCCTCACTGACATGTTCTATGCACACAGTAGTCTACAGTAGTCTACAGTTATTTTCCACAAGTCAGATCATTATCCAGTAGGAAATATTTAATGAGTCACAGTTCACACACCAGGAACATGACAGTGAGGACTTCATCTTTGCATGCAGGGATGTTTGTTTCCAGTACTACAATTTGCAATCTACTCTTACTTGGGAAAGCACTGTCAACAGTAGTAACGTAATTATATACTACATGCCAGTGTGACTGCATATACCCTGGGATGCTACCCATGTATGTAACACATTCAAATGGAAAAGAGTGTTATACAAGCCATATATACTTAAGTGTCCCAGACAGTAGACTCACACCCCTTGCTACTGTAATGACAGCACATAGACGCATGTTATGTACATGGCATTAAATACACTTATTAAAGATGTCATTACCCTGCAATGTTATCAGACTGGAATGTAAGCACTGGTTACCATGGCTGAGCCATGCTTAGCAAGTTTCAACATTGCTGCAATATTACAGGTAAGCACATTTGCTCACTGGTAAGCAAAGCCTACACGGTGTAAGTGCCCGTGAGTTTAACTGTACGTTAGCATCACTTAACTTCGTGCAAACCCATGCAAACATGCTTAAAGCTGCTCAAAACTGCCTTATCCACTCTGTATCCAACAGCCCTTGTTCTGCCCAGCAACAAAATAAACAGCCCTTGCAGGTCTTTAACCCAGGACTGTGTACACTACAGTCACAGCAGTTAACCAATAAGCCACGGCAGCTGTGAAGACAACTGTTGTTTTTCCATTATATCTGTCAGTACACATACTGAATAGTATGGAACAATTGCTGTGACTTCTACAACTGTGTAGTACTTGTTAGTGATATTACTGTTGAATCACATATGTTGTTATATCTAAATATACATCTGTATATTGCATAATATATATAGCCATATATAGATCTCTCTGTAGATATATATATATATATATATATATATATATATGTGTGTATATCATATATGTATATATATATATATATATATATATATATATATATATATATATATATATTTATGTCTCTATATATGTAGATATCTATAACTATATGTGTGTGTCTGTGTGTCTGCGTGTGTGTGTGTGTATATATATATATATATATATATATATATATTTATATCTATATGTGTAGACATAGATAGATGTGTATATTTATATATGTGTGCATGTATATATATATATATATATATATATATATATATATATATATATCCATAAATGTATGTAGATATGTATAAGTAACGTATATATCCATAAATGTATGTAGATATGTATAAGTGTATATATGTATATATATATATATATATATATATATATATATATATATATATATATGTTCACTTTATAATTCCGAAATACTGAAATACCGAATTTCAGTATTTTGAAATCATTAAGTCGAACGTCCATAATCCGGAAAGCACACAGTCGGGAAACACACAATCACGAACACATATACACCATACATCACACAACACATACATCACCTAACCCACACTACAACAAACAAAACACACACAAATACAAAAACACAAACAAACCTACATTGTGCCCCCCACACCCCCCCTACTTATATATACTAACTCCGAGATCGCACACACAGACACAAAAAGGAAACACACACCCGCGCATTTTACAATCCCTCGTACACATACAAACATCACACATATACATATATCAACACATCCAACATTTACACATATTCAGACACAGAAACTCCAACACAAAACCCTTACAAAACACTCACTTACCTTCAATTGCTCCTACATGACATGAACCACGATACATTCCCAACACCACACGCCACATACTGTAAGCCATAACTGTGAATTCAAGATATTCAAATTCGCGATTATGCACTTTCGTGATTTTGAGTCTTCGACTTTATGATTTTGAAATACTGAAATTTGATATTTCGGTATTTCAAAATTATAAAGTGAACCTATATATATATATATATATATATATATATATATATATATATATATATATATATATACACATATATGTTTAAAATACGTTCAGAACATGGAGTGGAGTCATACCTCAGCACCAATAGTCTCAACCTCTTAGTGCAAAGGGATGTCATGTAAGTATTGCAGGTATAAATGTAGATTGTTGCTACGCTACTGTAACAGGGGTTGTCTTAACAGAAATGTTGTGTGTGGGAGGTCACATCTGCTATTGACATGTACGCCATTAGTTACTGACAGACATCCTAAGGTAATCATAGTACAGTACCACAGATATCACAGTAAAGGTCATGTGGAATATAACAAAGATATAGCCAATAAATGTGGACAATCTGGTGCACTCTGGTCAGTCCAGAGGTATATACAGAACCTCTTAGTGCAAGACATGTGGACCAAGCCTGACAATGTGGATGTTAACAGCCATGTAAATGGGTATATCACGTAAATACTGGAATACATATGCACACACAGTTTATGGATCCACACCCTCCTGTCTGTCCTGACACATAATAACCAGTGGTGCAGAGGTCACATGCCCACATACTACCCACTAGTTAGTGACATACATCTGTACAGCATCCCACTGCTTTGTCAGAAATACAGAACAGTTATGGTGGCCCGGCAGAAGTACATCTGACAAATATCTGCACATAACCTCACACTAGGTAAGTACACTGAGCTGCTAGGCATGTCACAAAGCACTGTGCAAACTACAGGCAGACTGCCACAACAGTGGCCTAGATTTCTTATGGGGGAATACACATGTATCTGCAAATATAGCAGGATCTAGAGGCCTGTCACAACACAGAATAACAGACACCTGTGTGAAAGTGCATACCCACAACCAATGTGAACACAGCCACAGCCACATATAGTAAGCGTGCTTAATATTACAGTATATAGACTGTCTGATCAACACCATCCTCATATGTGCCACTCACACACTAACCCTACATATACTGGGCCAATACACAGTGTATTCCAATGCCTGACTGTGGTATGGGACATGTGTGTGTTTGGCCCTTCAAACATGTAAGCCAATAGGGTAACATACACTGGAGCAGCATGTAACATCAGATAGAACAGGACCAAGAACAATGACATCTACCACAGTTTGTAAACAGGCCACTGTACGTATTCACAATGCACACACTGTCAACAATCACCATAAGTACACAGACCTCTCTACTGTACACACTATAACAGAATGTCCAGGTTTTGTCCTCAAATATAACCCCTACTATACATAACATGTCTAGCAGTCTGATATCTCACTGGCTTGTTATCAGGTATGATGTCAATAAATAATGGTGTACTGAACATATGCACCTCTTACTGCAAGACATATGTACAAAGGTTGACAGAGTTGTGGCTGGAGGTACAAACACAGGGCCCATATTGATGTGTTGCTGTGATAATCTCATACATATACTGGCGTAACAGGGTTTGTTGTGACATATGTCCTATGAGGGATATGAAGTCAGTAACTCTCATGGCTGTCACCATGTACTGACTGCAATCCTCAGACTATGCTTCTGCAGTTCTAAAGATAGGTAATCTGTGAGTAACACAACTCATGTAAGACTCCAAACACTGGCCAGTCTGCAGGTAGACCTACAGGTGGGAGTTTCCTCAACCACATAACACTGTCATGACAGGTATTAAATTAAGTAGTCCAGCCATATCCACACAAAACTTGTTAAACCAACATTACTTCAAATGCAGAAGAGCAAGACTTACATTCTGTAGTCATGTCATTAACATCCCCCTCCTGTTTGTTGACCTGTCTCTGTTAAAGTTGTACTAAGCTATTTAGGTAGTCCGTACCATTACTCAGTGAAAAACACTGAGCCAGTTCTGCTGTTATGACAGTCGTTTGCTCTGCATACAAATTAGACATCTAGTTTAGCAATGAAAGATATACACAAATAACAAAACCGTACTTTAGCTTAGAATAATTCGTTTCTCCAACCAAAGAAAAAGTCCCAATCTTTATAGTTTCTTTTCTGCCTGCATCAGCAGTTTTGGAAATTTGCCAGAATAATATGTCTTTCCTCTTAAGCTGGTCTGCTGACTGTTTGTTTTCCATATCTTAAACATTCTGTTCCTGAAGAATAACTCCTTTCGTCCTTGGCCTATCTTGTGTATCATATTGACAAGACGGTTTACCTTCATGTGTGCGTATTGCACAAGGGTGAACAGCAATTGTCCAGATTAGGTTGAATGCCTTATGTGTACCTGGGTTAAATGATGGTATCTCTTTGGCCAGTTTTTTAAAACTGCGCTCATATAGAGTGTAGTTGCTATCATCATTTTAGTAAATTAAGGCACAATGAATGTTGATTTCAGCTTTCTTTGCTGTTATTTAATATGCAGTAGTTTTAAGACACATAATTTCTTGTTTTATGTCTTTAAGAGAATTCACCTTGTGTTTTTAAAATGAATCAGTTGGGTTTTTATTGGACTATTTTATCACATGACTGAATGAGAGTATTTAAGATTTATGCGGTTATTGATTCTAGTATTCTGAAGAAGTCTGTTATATTCTGACGAAAGCGCTAAATAAAGTTGTGTTTTTGCACACTTTGATTTCACTTTTTTGAGTGCTCATAGCAAGTTTGGTGATTCGTGGCTGCTATCAGTTTTTGTTTCAAGTCTTCCTTTGGGTTACTGGTTAATCTAATCTGTATCAGGTATCCATTTGTTAAACAATTGTCGTCAAACATTTTCATTTTGTAACATCGGTTCAATGTGTACATTATTTTTTTGAATTTCCACATACAAAGATTGCATAGTGCATTTTGTCCAATTTACAAAAATTGTCATATTACCATCAAATTTCAACTGATGTAGTTGCATAGCATCATCATTGTCTATAAATTGCTGCTGATAATTTATATTTTGCAAATGTGTTTTCCATATCTCTAGACTCTAAGATGCTTGTAAATGTACAATCTGAGAGATTTCTTCCCCCACTACTTTTAAATGATTAGTCAGAATTTCAATGTCAGCTGCATTAATAACTCCAATGCATGTGCCTAGGCCTCCTAGCAGAGTATCATACCAAGCTCTTTTATATCGGCAAGTGCCTGTGTCTGGGAATGTAATGTTAAAATGTACTACAACCTTTTGATACTGTCTGCCTACCTTTTTACAGGTAGAAGGGATTTTTAACCAAATGGTCTGTGTGAACAGAGGTAGGTTTACCTGTTATGCCCAAAGTATGCTGCCTGTAATGACTGTGGTATTAGTACATATTACAGAAACTCCAGTAGTAAAATGTATTTGTACTTTCATATTATTGGGAGGCACACTAATTCCCTGTATGGTATGATTCCCACATTTCTGCACATAAGTGAAGACTAGCCGTTGTGTTGATGGTGGCTATTTCTTTGAATTTTCTCCTTTTCCCAAATAAAATATAGGAAATTGATGACATTTAATAGAAACATTAGAATCAAATTCAAGGGTAACCTTAGGACTATTTGGTTGAATGTAATAATGACCCATAACCACGGACCAAAAGGTAACATTACTGGGAACTATTATATGCCTATTCATTATGTACAATCAACTGTTTCAGACTTGGCATTTGCCATGAGTCTACAAAAAAAAAACAAACAAACCACAAAACATAAAGTCACTTAATGAATTTTAACTGATCTCTATGAACAAGAATAATTTTGCTTTGTTACTTTCCTTTAACTTTGTACACTAGAGGTCCTAAGTGAGCAATTATTTCAAAGGGTCCTTATCAGTTACTATCCCATAGACTGTCCGTTTGGAACATCTTGACTAAGACATGTGTTCCAGAGGTAAGGTTTTCTTCTGGCGTAACAGGATCCTTTGACCGTAATTTGAATGCTTGCATTTCTGATAGGCTTTGACACAATTCAGATATATCCTTTAACCATTGTTGATGCTGTGCAATTTCTAATAATGGTCTGTTTGTACTAACAGTAGGATCGAATGGCAGTTGTACAGGCATTTTCCTGCCTGTCATGACTTCAAAAGGTGAAATCCATAATGTGGTGTCTGTACTATAATGTCTTTGGAAAAAGCTGTTAAGTATTCAGTTTGTTTTAAAATAAATGGCCAAAAGTTGCTGAATGCACGGGTGATATCCCCTCTCAACATGTGTCATTTTTCTACTGAAGAATGTAATGGGGTGTAAAGTCTTTTCTGTTCTAGCATCAGAGCCCTGAGGCCACTCCTGTAAAAGCACAACAGAGAGTGTGTTGGGTCCAGCTGCTGCCTGTGACACAAAAGAATGTGTTAAATTTGGTGCTACTAGTTCTGAGCAAATGCTGCTTTTAAATCCCAAAAAGCTGTATTTTCCTTTGGTCCCCACTCCAGAAAGGGTAATTCTTTCTGGCTAGAAAGCATGTCATACAGAGGAACTGCCATGCTCGCATAGTCCTCTATGAATTTCTGATTAAAATTCATAATACCTAGAAATTTGTGCAACTCTGGAATGGTCAACAGTTTATCCATTTGCAAAGTTCCCAGCACCCTCTCTGAACAAGGAGTACACCCAGGACATACATGAATTGTACCTTTCACTTTTAACCTTAAACCTTGCCTCCTGCAGTGTTTGAAGGACTTGTATCAGTTTAGCTAAATGCTGTTCTTTTGTTTCAGACTGCATTAGTATGTCATTAATGTAATGCAGAACAGAATCATCAAATTCTAGACCTTGTAGTATTTATCCAACTATTTGGTGAAATATAACCGGACTGTTTTGAAACCCTACAGTAACCATGTCATGACATACTGTTCATTTTGAAAAATAAAGGCAAACTTTTGACAATCTTTTTCCTGCAATGGTACTGCAAAGAAACCATTAGCTTAGTCTATGACCGTAAACCACTGACTTTGTGGTTTTATTCTTGCTGCTAGCTCTGGGACCCCTGTAATTAGATGAGCCTGGGGAGTTGTGAATTGGTTTACTTTTTTTTAAATCAATAACCAATCAGTAAGTGCCATCTTTCTTTTTAACTGGCCATATGGGTGAATTTGTAGGACTATTTCCCTTTTGAATTATTTGCACATCAAGCCATCGTTGTATGCAATTTTGCATGTCTGTTTCTGCTTCCTTTGAAATTGGATACTGTTTTTGAAACGGTGGAATAAAATCCTCATCACTACATACAGAAATCACTTCCTGTAGCTTCCCACAGTCTGTTGGCCCTTGAGACCACAACGTAGGGAACTGTTTTACCTTTGACCATACTTCATTTTCAGTAGGGCTGACAGTACGGCCCTTTTCAGAACTGGTTGATATGTGTATTGCCTCAATCATACACAACATGGGGTCTTGTCGTTGGCATATGATACCATTAGGAAGGTCTATGACAATTCCCATTTTGGACAATATATCCATTTCCAAGATTGTGGAAGTACAAAAATTATGCATCAAAAATACCCCTTTTACTGGAAGACTGTGGAAGTGCAAGAATTATGCATCAAAAATACCCCTTTTACTGGTTCCCCTTGATGGGAGAATTGTACTTGTACAGGTTTACTACCTATGGCTAGACATTCAGAGCCATTAAAACCTGAAATATATGTACATTTAGACAAGTCAGAAGGCAAATGCCTACCTGTCACTGAAACAGCCGCTGCTGTATCTAGAAGAACATCTTCCCACAGGTTCCCCTCTACCCAAATGTTGATAAGTGGTCATCCATCTTTCCCCTTCTTGAAGTTAGTCAAGAAAGAGACTTGAGTAGGGGGGGTGTCACATCCCTATAGTGCATCTACTTCTCACCCCAAATTATCGGTGGTATTGGACTGCAAAGGACATAATTGCAGTGCTTCTTTGACTTCTTTACAGTCAACATAAGAAGGTCGACTGACTTTTTGATGCAAGACTATTTGCTGCTGATAATTAGGATTTACTGGACCCTCAGGAACAAAGTCAGAAGGAACAGTTGTATAATGTGTGATAACCATATTACCTTGTACATTGACAGTAGGTGCTACACCATTCCTTTGCTGTACTGGGAATACTGACTGCTGAGTATTTGTAGTATATAGGGGTTGTTGCTGTAGTCCCCTATTACCCTCTGTCACATATTGTTGTGAAGTGTACTGCTGTGTTTGTACTTCTGGCTGCGTTACCTGTTGCTGTTGTGGTACACGTGGCTTATAAAAAAATTTTACGGTAAGAAACTTACCCTTTGCCTCTTGTTCCTGGCACCTTCTGCGATAATATTTACAATAATTTTTAGTATGACCCACCTGTTTACAGGAATAACAAATAGGCTGTCTCTTTGAAGGACCCTCTACAGATTGAGTAACTTGAGAAGCTAACTGAGTGTTTGGGGGAGCTGATGCTGCCCGTTGTTGCCCCTGTATAACTTGCCCTTGATATGATTATCCTGTTACCTGCTGTGGGACATGCTGTCCCTGATTCATCCATCTCCCATGCCCCCTTACTTCACTAACAATGGGTGCAGAATGGGGAGTGTAAATATTTTGCTTATGAATAGCATTATCTTTACACATAATACGTGCTCTCAGCAATTTTTCTACTAACTCTGAGTGTGTTTGAAGATTCCTCATAAATAAGTTTGATATCCTTTGGGACACCTAATGTTTAGCCTGTTTTTTCAGGGAATTTCAAACTGTCATTTGAAACTGATCTAAAAGTGTTGGTGTGAGAGATTGCCCTCTAGTGTATGCTAAGAATACTGCTGTAATTTTTAGGTGTTTAGTTTGTATTGGATACTAGCTGCGTTGGTGGTGCTGCAGTAGCGTTGTCGCCTCACAGTAAGATGTTGTCCTGTTTGATTCTCAGCTAGAGCGTCTTCTGTGTGGAGGCATGCTTGAATGAGCGTACCTTCATTGAAGGTTGTGCATCAGGGCTGGCAACTCGGCACTTAAAAATCCACTGCCAATCATTAGCGGACTGGATTTCCGCTGTGGTGACCCCTAACCGGGAAAAGCCGAAAGACACAACAAGTTTGTATTGGATACTGCTTTTACTGAATATAAGCCATGAAATGCTGAGGAATAAAATTCCAGAAGCAACTCTCAAGTGTATCATTCCATACAGTGCTTACAGTTTTAAGAACCCAAGCTTCAAATGTAATCATGTTATTAAAAATACCCTTCTGTTCCTCCCACTGAAGGAGAGTTTCTAACATCCTAGACTGATGATAAACTTCAGCAGAAAAGCCAGCTGAGGCTATGACAGGACTGGTAACAGCATTTTTTTAGTGCTTTAGATTGATATTTTTTTAACAAGGCTTGTAATCTTAAAAGATCTTGATTAGTTAAATCTGCTGCTCAATCAGCCTCAGATTCCTGTGTCTCTAATTGAGCTCATAATGTGTTAGTCTCCTCCCTTGCAACAATTACGTCATGTTGTGTGTCAGCCAGTTGCTTGTCATATTTTTTTTGCAAACAGACAATTAATCCTTTTATAATACCAATAGCTTTACTGCCTTGTTTAATAACAGTTTGTGTAAAGGTCTTAATTTTAGTCTGTGAGACTTTTAAAAACAGAGAAAATTTATTTGTACATTTAGCAGTGTCAGCATGCATTTTACCAGACACATTTCATTTACCACAGTAAGTCTGAAAGTAACCCATGAGGTCAAGATAAACTCCTGCAAATCAGACTGTAAAATACAAACTTTGCCATTTGCATCACTCTCTAATAAATCTTTTGCAACAGGATATATAGAAACAGGAACCATTGTCTGTGCTTCAAGCATTACTTTATCCTGGTTGTGTTCCATGTTTTGTACAATACGTTTATGATAAGGCATGCAAAAAGCAACATTTAAATTATTGCAAAATAGCACATTTCTGTACATTTTGTAACACTTCTGCTTTATGCAGTAAAGACTTACAGGTGCTAATATTCTGATTATGCTATGTATTTAAATAATTCCAGACATTTACATATGATTTAGATACATTAACAGTAAAAGATTTGGTGCACTTTTTGGCATTTTCATGAATTGCATTCATTGTTAAAAGAAAAACAGAAGAAAATATTTACCACAAATGTTCAGGACAAGGTGGCCAGTCTTGACATGAAGATCAGTTGTGGGAGGATTTTAGGCTGTCTTTAACTAGATGCTGGTTAAAAGCGAATTTTGGCAGTAAGACGTGCACTCCGTATATCACCAACTGTCTGAAGAAGAATTACCGTACTGCCCTGTACTGCGCTGCAGTGTTTGTCCTCCAGTCAATGGACAAAGTTTTAGGAAGAGAAGAATTGATTCTAAAAAAGTCTGTGCTGGAATGTCATATTGTGAGAGGCACCTCTTAAGGTCACTCCCCCAGTTGTTTGCACTGGACTGGTCTCGCCACTGTTAAATTAAAGTTGTACTAAACTATTTAGGTAGTCTGTACCTTTACTCAATGAAAAACACTGAGGCAGTTCGGCTGTTATGACATTCCTTTACTCTGCATACGAAGTAGACATCTAGTTTAACAATGAAAGATATACACAAATAACAAAACCGTACTCCAGCTTAGAATAATCAGAGTCTGTCCTACCAAAGAAAAAGTCCCAATCTTTATAGTGTCTTTTCTGCCTGCATCAGCAGTTTTGGAAATTTGACAGAATAGTATGTCTTTCCTCTTAAACTGGTCTGGTGACAGTTTGTTTTCCATATCTTAAACATTCTGATCCTGAAGAATAACTCCTTTTGTCCTTGGGCTATCTTGCGTATCATATTGATGAGGCACAGTTGCATACAAGAGTTTGTCTTGTCCTGCTTGTAGATAATAAATTTCACAAGCTGCACAGTTTATAAGAGATAAAGCATTTTACTTCTGATTCTTATTAACAATGAATGCCAAGCTATATGTTTTGCCAAAAGTTCAAAATGAGTGCACTCTCCACACCGAAATGCAGAATATTTATTTAACATTTTCAGAAAAAATCCACTGAAATCAATTTTTAACCTGTTGGTTACTCTCACAGTCTCCACAGTGTATATTGTTAGAGTTATATCCCACCACCATCTGTGATGCTATTTGCCAAACACCGACATGAAGTTCTGCTCGCAGTGAATGAAAAGGGCCAGCACCCACATGATGTTTCTAGTTATAGGAGTGTGTTTCCATGCAATTAGCTATGGGAATGTTACCACAGCTGTTCCACATGCAATCAGCTAGTGGGGGACTGCAATTCGTGCACAGGCCATCAGTTGCTCATGAGCATCACTTACAAAACACAAGCTGCTGCCTAAGCAAAGCAGGTGTACTTCTCCACATTCACCAGAGAGGAAGTGAGAGAGACAGAGACAAAGTAAAACAGGGAGGGGGTAGGAGAGTAAAAGCTAAGCATGTTTGTGTCACACACTTACCAGTAAAGGGTTTCAAACCCCTGCCTGACTATGCATTGCTATTACAGTTCTATGCAGTTATTGCATGCGTCACAGAGCTTACATGTTGGAAAGCTGTCCAAAGGTATATTTGATGGTGAGTGATATCAGCAACAGGGATAAGGTAGGTGTAGTACGTGTGCCTGTCCACAAGAACAGGTGTCAAGGACGACACGGCCACACTCTCTTAGGGACTCACACAGATTATCACAGTTGGCAGGGTGAGAATTAGAATTCCTAACTAACTAGTTTGCTACACTACAGTATTACACAGGTATCACATGCACCACAGAAGTTATCAGGCTGTTATATGGGCAAAGGGTATGTCAAGGTGTCTGACATCAGAAGGCATGCTTCAGTAGGCCAATGGGAGGTATAGTGAATGTGAATGTGAATGGCATCCAAATCATTATACTCCACACACACAGACACAGGTTTGCCAGTACTGACATGCATGGGTGCATTGCTTCACAGGTGTGTAGTGGTTGACTGTGCCAGAAGGCTGTACAAGGCTAGGTAAAGGGTATACCTTGGCATCAGGCCACATGACAATGGTCTGCAGTGTGGCTCTGGGGTGTAGTCTCTGGATTGGCCCACACAGGTGGGTATTGTATTCACCATCCACTCATCTGGGTTACTATTGTGGGTGGCCAGTGCTGTGAAATGCTTGCAATGCATGTGTTCTATATTACATAACATGGAAGGTGTCTGGGATGTGCATACATTCCACATGCATGTTCTGTGACATGTGGAAGTGTACCTGGGGTGTCTGGGGCATGTTGTGTAGACAGATTGTTATCATCTGATGTGCCATTCCTGACCTCATGTGGTGAGAACTGGCAATTGAAACCAGGTTGACTCTGCACCTACACTGACAGCATGATACAGGTATTCACTGGTGTCAGTGGCAGCTGTCTACACAGGGCATGTGAATAAGGCATGGTATTTCCTTTGTGGGTTACATTTGCTGACTCTACAGTTGTTGCAGGCATCCAGTGGTGAACATAGCAACGGACCACTATATGCAATAATTAGCTTATTGTAGGGATGGGACAGGGTACCATGTGTTCTGTAGTCCACTGCAATAACACCATGGTTACTATCTATGGGCAATATGCAGGGAACTACCAACATAGTGGTTGTTGCTTAGCCAAGTGTGTTTGTGTACGAGACATGGGTGGAGAGTGTTCTCTGGGTAATACAAGGGTTGCCTATATTTTTCCCCTATCCATGATGTCACATGTAGGGGTATGGATTGTCAACACCAGCCTTAATGCTGTTTCACATCTATTGTCCTTGTAAGGTGGACATTGTGACATATGGTAGGACCACCATATAAAAAATTTGCAAAATCCAGTCCACAATGAGTCCTGTTATTACACGCTCACAGCTACCTCCACACAGGATACTAATTACAAACACACACACACACACACACACACACACACACACACACACACACACACACACACACACACACACACACACACACACGCGCGCACACACGCACACACACAGAGTCTCACAGTTGCCATGTCTGGAATTAGAATTCCTACCTAACTAGTACATCACACTATAGCATTATCCAGTTATAGCACACGCCAAGGAGCTTATTGGGCTACTCTTTCTGCAAAGGTGTATTTCAAGGTGAATGATAGCAGGCTTGCCAAAGTAGGGCAATGGAAATTGTAGTGACTGTGGATGGTCTCAAAAGCATTGATCCCTACACAGACAAACAAACACACACACAGAGTTTCATAGTTGCTATGTTTGGGATTAGAACTCCTACCTAACTAATATATCACACTACAGTATTATGCAGTTATAGCAGGTGCCACAGAGCTTACTTGGCTACTTGTTCCCCAAATGTGTATTTCAAAGTGAATGACATCAGCAGGCCTGCCAAAGTAGGCTAATGGAAGTTGTAGTGACTGTGAATGGCCTCAAAAGCTTTGATCCCTACACAGACAAACACACACAAAGTTTCATAGTTGCCATGTCTGGGATTAGTGCTCCTACCTAACTAGTACGTCACACTACAGCATTACACAGTTATAGCAGGCACCATGGAGATTACTTGGCTACTTCTTCCCCAAAGGTGTATTTCAAAGTGAATAACATCAGCAGGCTTTCCAAGGTAGGGCAATGGAAAGTGTAGTTCATAGATTCATAGGTTGGTATTAGGCTATTAGCCCTAGGGCCTATACAAGCCTAGCCATGACAATTCCCTGGCTATTTCTTTCCACAATATTTACTTCCCTGGACCCCTGTCTAGCAGGGTGAATGACGTGATCCCCGAGGGGAATTTCCTATCTCCCATCCACTCTTCAAGGTTGCTTTTGAAGAGAGCCAAAGAGGCACTCTGCTTGACACGTATGGGAAATCTGTTCCAGAGTCTGGGGAGTCTCTGGGTCAGGAATCCATCCCTCCAGCAAATTTTGTTCATTGTGATGGCAAGGTCTGGATCCATGGAGCGTGTGGCTCTGAGGGATTGGGATTTGTTTAAGTATAGCATGTCCAACAGCTCTGGGTCTGACATGTCATTGTATGTTAAGCAGAGATCGCCTCTGAGTAGATGATATGTGGCAAGGTATAGCTGGATGATTTTCAGATGGTCAGCATAGGGCATCTGCTATAGGCCTGTGATTCTTTTAGTGAGGTATTTCTGCAGCCTTTTTAGTTGTCACAGATGTCTTGAGAGGTATATACCAAATGGGGCATTGTATTCTATACTGGGTCTACTGAGAGATGACTACAGTGGGACAATGGCCTCCTTTTTCTGGATGAAAAGCCCTTAGTGATGAGGTGTGCCACATACGTGGATTTCCTGACTGTTGTGGCGATGTGGTTATCGAAGGTGAGACCACTGTCCTCCTGTGTCTGTAAGTCTCTTATCACACTTTCATTGTTTAGTGTACTGCCACCTATGTGGTACTTCATGGGTACATGTTCCTTCCCAAAGGGGATAACTATACATTTCTTGTCATTGAGCTTGAGCCCATGGCTCTGGTACCAAGCATCTCTTTCTGTAAGGCCCTTTTGTAGAATATCCACATCATCTGGGGATTTAATATTGGCTCCCAGTTTGCAGTCATCTGAGACCTTTGTTAGCCAGAGTCCCTTAGTATTGGCCTGTACCTCAGAGCAGTAGATGCCAAACAAGTGCGGTCCCAGGACTGAACCCTGAGGTACTCCAAATGTCACTTGTCTGGGGCCAGATTTGGAGTTGCCTACTTTTACGGTGTGGGTTCTGTCAGTACAGCTGTTAGCAGCCCATCTAGTGAAGTAGGGATTAATGGCCAGAATAGTACATTTATCTATGATTCCGGACTGGGGGATGGTGTCAAAGGCCTTGTTGAGGTCCGGATAGGCTGTGTGAACCGTCTTACCCTTGTCCTCAGATCTGGAGACTGATTCAAAGATGTCAGTCAGGTTCAGGAGACATTATCGTCCCGTCACGAAACCAATCTGGGTGGGGTCCAGTGATTGCAGGTTGCCAATGTCTTTGTTTATAAGTTCCATGGTAATACATTCCATGGCCTTGCAGATCAGGCTTGTCAGACTGCTGGGGCGGTAGTTCACAGGATCCAAGATGGATCTCCCCTTGTGAACTGGGATAACTGTAGCTGTGCACCACTCAGTGGGCATGAAGCCTGAGGTGTGGCTATGGTTAAACATGGCACATAGGTGAGGTGCCAGTTCATTTTGTAGTTCATGTAGCACACAGCCTGGGATGTTGTCTGGTCCCATGGATGGTGTTTTCTTAGCTCTGGAGAGTGTGGATTTTACTTGTGTGGCCATTATTACTGGAATCTGCCAATCTTTCAGTATTGAGATGGTCCCTTTAGGGGGTGGGAGGGGGTGCAGTTGGTACTGAATTGATCTGCTAGGATATTGGCAATATCCTTGGGATCAGTATATTTAATGCCATTCTGTTGTAGCTCAGAGCAGATCTGAGCATTGCCATTTAGATTCCTGACATAGCTATGGAATGGCTTGCAGTTGTCTTTGGAATCTTTGGCTATATTATGTTCGTAACTAGCTTTGGAGGACTTTATGAGGGATCTCAGCTTCTTACTGAAGCTGGTAAGGGTGTTTTTTGCATCCTGGGAATTTCCACTTTTCTGAAACAGTTTCTTCCTTTTGTTGTAAAGTTTGTTAATGGCAGTAGCCTGCCACATTGGCTTCCTTTTCTTGGGGGGGGGGAGTGTCTTGGTACTATTTGGGATGGCATGATTCATGCATGAGTGGATGTGCTCATACAGTACCTTAGTGTAGGATTCAGCAGTCAACCTTTCAGTTCCCATCTGCATGGGTGTCATGAAGTTTGTCACAATTGACATATGTAGAATGACGGCTTTGGAGACTTTATTATGACGTTTCCTTACTGGGGTGTGGAGGAGGGATGTGGATGTTAAAGGTGATTAGCTTATGGGAAGACCTGACCACCGATGGGGTGACCATAGGTGTGGAGCATCGATTTCCTATGTTGGTAATGACCAGGTCTAGGATACTGGAGCCCCTGGTGGGACTATAGGTTACTTGATCCAGTGCATTGGGAATTATGACTTCCAAAAACCTTTGGGCACAGGTGTTGGTACATGAGCAGTTTTCCAAGTTAATGGCAGGGTAGTTGAAATCACCCAGTATTAGGGTGTTTGGTTGTATCTTAATATTTGCCAGTATGTTTAGAAAGTTGTAGTGGGAATCTTGGTGCATGGTGGGGGATGTGTAGCAAGCTATACAATTTGGATTCCAGTCTTACCTAGCGTTAGTTGTACCGTGAGAATTTCAGATGCATTGTGTTGGGCAAGTAGCCTGGTGGTGTAAATATCCTTGGTGAATATGGACACTCCTCCACCTTTAGAGTTTTGGTCCTGGTTTGATGGCCAACAGGTGTGGTAAGAGCTGTACCTGGTATTGTAGGGGTGCTCTCTGGAGCCTTGGATCAGGTCTTTGTTACTGCACAGATATCGATGTTCTCCATTTTTAGGAGCGCTTAGTGACTGTGAATGGTCACAAAAGCATTGATCCTTACACACACAGAGTTTTACAGTTGTCATGTCTGGGATTAGAACTCCTGACTAACTAGAACATCACACTACAGCATTATGCAGTTATAGCACACACCACAGAGCTTAGTGGGCTACTCCTTCCCCAAAGGTGTATTTCAAAATGCATGACATCAGCAGCCCTGCCAAAGTAGGGAAATGGAAATTGTAGTGACTGTGAATGGCCTCAAAACCATTGATCCCTACACAGACAAACAACCACACACACACACAAAGTTTTACAGTTGCCATGTCTGGTATTAGATCTCCTACCTAACTAGTACATCACACTACAACATTAAACAGTTATAGGACATGCCACAGAGCTTACTGGGCTGTTTCCTCCCCAAAGGTGTATTTCAAAGTGAATGACATCAGCAGACCTCCCAAAGTAGGGCAATGGAAATTGTAGTGACTGTGAATGGCCTCAAAAGCATTGATCCATACACAAACACACACACCCACAAAGTTTTACAATTGCCATGTCTGGGTTTAAAACTCCTACTTAACTAGTACATCACACTACTACATTACGCAGTTATAGCATGCGCCACAGAGACTACTGGGCTACTCCTTCCCTAAAGGTGTATTTCAAGGTGAATGACATCAGCAAGCTTACTAAAGTAAGGAAATGGAGAGTGTAGTGACTGTGAATGGCCACAAAAGTATTGATCCCGACACACACACACCCAACCAACTGCACACACACACACACACACACACACACACACACACACACACACACACACACACACACACACACACACACACACACACACACACACACACACACACACTTACCATGTCTGGGATTAGAAACTAGTGCATCACACTATAGCATTACACAATTATAGCATGCACCACTGAGCTTATAGGGCTATTCCTTCACCAAAGGTGTATTTGAAGGTGAATTACATTAGCAGGCTTGTCAAAGTAGGCAATGGGGAGTGCAGTGTGTGTGAATGGGCCATAAACCATTCATCTGGACGCAGACACACAACACTCAGGCACACACAGGTTTAAATTTAACAGCTGCGTGTATACAATTGCTAGATGAATAATAACTTGTACAGTCATGTTACACAGTTATTACAAGCACCACAGACACTATAGTGCTGAGGGATACCAGAGGCAAATATCTACAGTGATTGACATTTGCACATCATGTGGTTTTAGCCAATTGGATGTGTGCTGGGTGGGACAGGCCTCTTGATGGGAGGCTCTTTGTCACCATCTGTCACTCTCTTCCACACATCTATGTATGTGTAAGTTTGGCCTATTATAGTGTGTTGACCTTGGATATATGTGTGTATTCCTATCCAATGTGTGTGTAAAGCATGACTGGTGTGCAATGTGGCGTGTGTGCACAAACATCTGTGACTGTCAGATATGTATAGTCCACTGTTGTTGCCAGACATGGGCTTCATTTCTCAAAGTGTGGGAGCATGCCCAGTATGACCTTTCATTATTTTGTTGTCAGACATGGGCTTTGTTTCTCTAAGTGTGGGAGCATGCCCAGTATGACCTTCTGTACTGAGTGTGTGAATCCATTCCAGGTAGGTTGCACTCCAGTGCAGGCTTTTGTGTTCTACACCTACAGTTAGCATCCTGTTTCTGTGGAATATCTGTATATTGGTTTACAATATGGGGTCAAAATGGGCAAAGGATACTGGGTTACTGTAGGTAATTGTGTCTGTGCTATTTCTGCTGCATGGTGTTGGTCTTAACAGAGATATTCAGACATATGTACTGTTTTCCACTGTGCTGTTTTATGACGTCAACTACTGTCAGGTATACATATTTGCTTGCAGTAATTTCCTGGGGAATACATGGTGAATGAAGCTGTGTCCAGTATTGTGGTCTTCAGCCTACAAAGTCTTGCACAATCATGCCATTCTGGAGGGGAAGATGCAGAAACTTGCTGATGGGTCTGTGTAAATGGTTCAGCACCTTGGTACAGTGGTGGCTGAGGATCCCATGCTTGTACAGTCACTGATGTGACAGTATGGCCATACCTCACAGTTGTACAGATTCACACAGGTTACCAAGAGGCAGGGCTCATATTTCTGGTCATTACCCCTTCACATTGTGGTTTACAAGCAGGTTTGTAGCCACCCATTCCTGTGTTTGCAGGCAGGGATAGTATATGCACACAGCTGAGTTTCAGACTTCACACACTCCATTGCGTCCATGCTCCTACCCCCCCTCTGTTATTTTATCCTCTTCCAAACATTATGCAAACATTATCTGATAAGTTCCCTATAGTTATCACTTCATCCCAGCAGTATTTTGGGGTTGATCCACAGTTCATGCAGTAGGACATGGTGGACATGTTACTAGGATTTATCAACATGCTCTTACATTTGGGTTCTGTGGACTGTGTTATGTTGTTATTTGGGAGTCCATTGGATAACATACATTGGCAGTGTGTCCCCAGATGGTTCCAATAGTAGTAGGAGCAACTAGTCTTATAAGAAGAGCACTTTTGGCTAAGATCAAAGAGTGAAACAATACTAATTTCATGAACTTTAATCGTACTTTGACTTAGGAATGGGGTCCATTCCTGTCACGGTATTAGAAACCCAAAAGACTTGGAGAAATTAAAAACAGCAGTACAGGTGAGATACAGGCCTTTGACAGAGGACTGTAGGGCATTTGGTAGTGATGCAGGCCATCTGTAGCAGGCCATTGCATTGTGTCACTCCTACAGTCCCAGACTGCAAGCCACTATATTCCCCTGGGGTGACAGGGTAGGTGTGCAAGGTGTTAATGTCAATAGTTTCTGTCATTATTGATCCAGTGGTATGGATGCTGGCAGGGTGCTGCTTACAGCTAGGGACATACCTGCATGGGACACCTCTTCAGCATGATGCATTCTGTGGCTATTTCCATACAGAGGTGGGGGTCATATTGTACTCATTTCCAACAGCAGGGATAAGACCTGTGAGGTACCTGTGGCTGATGGTGGGGTGAGCTGTGTGCACGTGTGCTATGGAAGCTACTTGCAGCTGACTCACAGATATACATGGGGCATTCCACTTATGCTGGCGTGTACAGAGACATCAGCAGTTTCTCAATACATCATACCTGTGACCTTTGTGGTCTGCCCGTGTTTGGCCAGGTGACATCGGTATTCCATACTACAAACCCAACTAATGTGCTGCTAACCTGTATGTACAATTCCAAAGGTGTGTCCATTTGACAGTAACATTTTATACACTGTCTGTCTAGGGTACTTCCAACTGTGTACTGTTTGTATGTCTGGGCCCACATTCATGTCATGTCCATCTTTCAGATGGTGACAGATATTACATCTGAACAATTATTATGGCTTACTGTTGGAATGTGGCTTGCTGGGATGCATTGTGTTTGGCACTGCATTTGTAAGAGCTTGGCCCTGTCATCGTCAGTACCGGCCAATGGCCACCAGGACAAAACCCACCATGCCTACATACTGACCACTCTCACACAATATAGAACACACACCAACCTAACACACACAGCCCTGCATATTGAACACGAGCTACAATCTATCCTGCTACTTTGGCCGGCTCAGGTAATCTGTGCTCCACTGTTATTATACCTACACATACATGTTACTACATTTCTACATAGGATTGTGGGGGGCACACCTGACAACTGTACACATTTGCTATGACAGTACTGATATTTCAGATACTCTATTTCATTCTGTATTCTGACCTATCATGCAGACTAGAGGCATGTCAGTCTACCACAGTTCTTAGGTTTGACTGACCTATATTTCAATTTCAGACTTCTTACCCTTCAGAACTAACATCCCACTGCCTGACCTGTTGTAGTCTGTCTGTGTAGGTCTGTAAGGGAGCTGTTCTCCATAGCCATTAATCAGAGGCCTTTGCACAGCCTTTCTTTGTGTTTGTCTATGCCTGTCCTGCTGGCTGAGACTGTTGTTGGGTATGTGAGCCTCACTGACTGGCATGCATGTGTCCTATGGGCACACATTTGGCCCACCATATTTCCTGCAGTGGGTTTTGTCACCTTGTCTAGTACTGGCTACAATGGTGACACCAGATATTTGTGACAGATTTCATGCTGCCAATATAGGTGTCTACTATCTGCTGGCATCCCATTCAGCCACCCAATTCCCTTGCATGCTCACATCCATACAAGTAACAAAACATACTACTCCATTCAGCAATTGATAGGGAGAGTGACTTACCTTGTGGCTGTGCTAGTATTGAGGATGGTGCTGGAGGGCTGACTATATCGGATGCACATAGTACACTCCGTATACATGGTTAAGGACAGGTAGTGTTATGTTTGGCATCCTTTTTACTGTATGTGCGAGTCAGAGAGAGGTGCCATTCCCTGGGTTCCTACCGTGTCAGCATATGTGCTATGTGTAGCCTCTTTGGCAAGGCCTGGGCATACTGGGGTCCCCTCCTTCTGCCTACTGGGGCAGGCTCAGGTTGTTCCTCCTCTGAGGCACTCTGTGCCTGTGCAGGCCTGGGCAATGGTGGAGAGCTGTGTGGCCCTGCCCTGTGCTGTTCCTGCTGCAGCTATTTCCACAGGATCATATTGTGTAGCATGGCACATACAGTGACAATTTGGGCACATGTAGCTGGTAAGTACTGCAAGGCTCCACCAGATATGTCTAGGCACCGGACCCGTGACTTGAGAATCCCAAACACATGCTCTATTATGATTCGGGTCTATGCGTGTGCCTCATTATGGAGTTCTTGTTCAGGTGTGTGTGCATTTCTGATGGTCGTCATCAGCCATGGCTTCAGTGCGTAACCAGCATCCCACACTAGGTGGCCATATGGGATGTCCCCATTGGCAAATCTCTTGTACAGCTATGTCATATGCCAGATGTGGGAGTTGTGATAACTTCCAGCGCAGCTAGCAAACACATTCATTATAATGTAAAAGTCAAACACAGGCACAGAAGAACAAGCCGGCAGAGTAAAAGAGTCCACATGCACAATTCTGCTTGAATTCCAACGAAAGTGGTAAAAGGCAGTATTCACTTCACCATGAACACAGAACAGACTCCAAATATAATAACTCTGTTTATTGGTCTCAGATACAAACTTGGCAAGCGCTTTCACCCGACTGGGCTTCTTCAAGCCAGCAATATTACAAATTCAAAGTATCCAATAAATACTTTCTTTGTCATGACATCACATCATGCTGTGATTGACAGCCCACAGAAAGAGACTTGTGCTGGGCTGGGCTGCTACCTGTGTAATTGGCTGATTCTGATACATTTCACCTGCCAGCTATGCTAGTTCTCCTTGATTACCTTCCTACTGCTGTTTTCCCTTCCCATTGCCTTCCTGTTTAAGCCCAGAGGAGTGCCGTGCAAACACAGTGCTCAGACGTGCACGGAGCTGCTATTTCCTGGTTTACTTTTTTTTGGTTTAAAACCCGGTGCGCAGCACGCACACCCATTTAGGCAATGTAAAGTCTGCTTGGCAGCTTCAGACACACCCCCTTCTTTAACTCTGCTAAGCTTAGGGCAAACCCGAGCCAAAGGGCTCCAATAAGCTTACAGTATGCCTGACACACCCTTCTATGATGTCAGCTAGCGCTTAAGCTTACATCATGGTCTTCTTGCACCTACACGGTTGGGTGCAGGCTAGCCATGAAGGGAAATCTGTGATTCAGTATCATTCCCCTCATTTGCATAGGATTGCCTGCTAATGCCTAATTACAAGTCCCACACTGAGCCTTCCCCCTTAGCAACCAGTATTCACTGGCCTTGTTGTCTTCTGCCTCCCATTGACTGTAATGGCAAAATTGTGATTTTGCAGGGAAAGCTTTTTTCAGGGTTTTTCTTTTATTTTCCGGTTGATCCAGATCCCATTTGCATGCCACTGCCCTACGCTTAAATGGTGGAAATCGGCCAAAAAAATTAAAAGTTTTTTTTTTATTTGCAACTACTTCCCATGCAAATGCCCATATATTTGACCATTGGCATGCTTTACACCATATATATACCCTTTATTTAGAGTGTCATGGCTCCATTTTGTAGTTTGCAGAAATGTACTCGGTTACTGGGTACATTTCTGCAGGTTACACTAATCCTGCACACATGGCTGCCAGCTTCGTGGATAACAAAGTCACCTCATTTGCATGGTTTTCACCTGCAAATGGGGTAATTTGCATACAGGAGCTGTGTCCATGCAGGAATAGTGCAGGAGCACTCATGCATGTCCCAGGAGCTTGTTCCTGGATCTCTCGGTGACCATATTGCCTCCAGCAGCTCCTGCACTATTCCTGCATGCTGTGCTGAGCTTGCTGAATCCTGGTGTTTGTCTCAATTCAACCAATTAATGACATTGAAGTCAGAGACCATGACATTGACAAAAGTCCAAGATGAAGACCTATGCTGATAGTGAAAGGCAGTCATCAAAAATGATATGAGGGTAGAAGATTAAGAACCTATGCAAAAGCTCAGATCCACCAAACATTACCCCTAGTATTTAAAAGAGCCAAATGCCATAAATGATATTAAAGGTGTTGGGCATTTAGTAACAAAGCCCTGATAGTGATCCAGATGACCCAATTTCAGCTATCATCATCACGGAACCATACATAGAAGGATGGGAAGAATGCAAAGGCTTATGCCTGCTCACCTCTCTTAAAAGAGAAGGCATTAGAATGTGCCGGGTGTGTCAGAAATCATTGACACTGATGGATGTTGAGGATCAGTGACTGGTAAAAGGTATACAAAACACTGGGGGCTTTAACTCCAATGAAGTGATGTCATGCTTCTTGCAATGGTTATTTGCACCTGCATTTTAGAATGTTGAGAAGCATGCTGGGAAAAATAAGGCTTATTCAAAAAGCACCTCTGTAAGCAATAGTATGATAGATTTTTATATGGCCCCATTTTAATGCTGTACATGGTGATCCATTCCTCTACTTTATCTTATTGGCTTACTCCAGAGGAATCGCCATGCATGAGGAATCATGGAGAAGTGAAACATCAGGGAACTGGGTAGAAGAAGTCTATAATCAGCCACAGCTGAGGAATAAATACAAAAAATAAATTTAATTACTTAAAAATTCACTTAATGTCTACTTATAACCGTACAAAAGACGTATAATAGCTGAAATAACAAAGACAAACTGTATTTGATGAAGCTCTTACAAAAAGCTGGACTTCAATTTTATTTTTATCCTACTTGCTGTAGGCTTTCTACTGTTCCATGTAAATAAGCCTGTTAGTCATTTTGAGTAAGCTGTTCCCAGAGACTGGTTTGTTGAAATTAATAGTATTACATGTTACATTGATGGAAATGGGGACAGGAAAATATATTTTCATAGACTGTGACTGTCACTTTGTGAATCTGCCTGAAAATTATCTGTCTGGGTTTCTTGTTAATTCTAGCCAGAAATGCAAGCTCTGCTTGGTAACAACAATTACTAAAGGACTGCTTAACAGCCAGAAGTAAATGCTGTCTTTTAAGGAATATGTGCTGTATAAATGGAAAAGCTGTGCTGTGTTAACTAAAAAAAATCTGTTGCTGTTAAACCCTTGCGCATGGGTAAGGATTTAGTCTATTTTAAGAAATCCTTGTAACAGGAACAATGGTTATTCTCTGTTATGAAAACTTTTTGCCATTATGTGCATTTGTTCAATTAATGAATCTTCTAGTAATGTGAAAGGTCACCTGAATGAAACATGGCTGTTGTATAGACCTACTTGTTTAGCAAGAAAGAATAAATGTTCATCTGTTAAATTAGCATCCCACTTCATTGGGAGTTCCCAAAAAGTGTTCCTCCAAAGAAAAGCATGTTTACCTTTAATAAAAGATCTAATTAGACAATTGAAATTAAAGATAATCCTTGGGATTCAATAACCTTTATTTTTCTGTGCAGGAACAGTGCAGCCACTCCTGCACGGAATATGGCCGCCAAGTGATACAGTAAAGTAGTGTTTTGACATGCACGAGCCTGAATACACTCTTCTTGCATGGAAACCAGTGCAGAATGCTAATTACCTCATTTGTTGGTTAAAACTATGCAAATGAGGTGAATTAGCTATTCAGCAAGCAAGCAGGTATCCGTGAAAGAACAGTGTTAGTTGCAGAAATGTTTTCGGTTACTAACTGAATAAATTTCTGCAAATAACAAAACGGAGGCATGACAGCTCCTAAAAAAGCATGTATTATAGTCTTTAGTCATGCCAGTGGCCAAATATATGGCCATTCTAATGGAAAACTGCTTTATTTTTATAAAAATCAAAGTTTTTTGGGGGGCCGATCTCAGCCATTTAAGCATAGTGCAGTGGCACGCAAACAGGATTGTGACAAAAATAAAAAAAAAATGTGAAAACTCAAATTTAGGGGAAATCTGCATTTTGCCATATAGTCTATGGGCATGCAGAATCAAAACAGTACCACTGAACAGTGGTTGTCAAGGGGAAAAGCTCTGTGTTAGTGCAGTAACTATGGACTAAGGCAGTGGGGTATGCAAATGAGGGGAAATTTACTGAATCACAAAAATCTTCTAAGTACCAAACTGCACCTACCCATGTAGATGCTATAGCATGATTGTGTAACTAGGAGGAGCAACAGACATGAAAAAGGGGTGTGTCAGGCATGTTGTAAGCACATTGGAGCTCCATGGTGCAGAGATAAGTTTAGCTAAGCACAGCTAATCAAGGGGGTGTGTCTGAGGCTGTATTGACTTATTCCATGAAATGAGGAGCATATTCACATCCAGGGGAGGGCCATTTCTTCATGTTTACATTAGCTAAGTGGATTTGCGTGGCGTGCACCTGGTCTAAAACAAAACAAAACAAGCAAAAAAAAAAATGGAAATAACAGGACTGTTTACATTTGGGCATTGGGTTTGCACGGCACACCTCGGGGCTTAAAAGGGGAGGAAATGGGAAGGGGAAAAAAGGAAAATAGCAGAATAAAAGCAATCAAGTACAAATTACATGGCCAGCAGGTGGAATGCATCAAAGTCAGCAAATCATACAGGCAGAATCTGCAGCACAACAGTATAAACTATGGAAATACCTTACAGTCTGTTTTTTCCCACAAATTCTGCACCATTGGTGCACATTTGTGAGGGAATTTTAACTGGAAAATGTTAGGAGCTACCATTGCTTTGATCCATCAGTATGTGCTAGAGGCTGACAGGGGGAGAGGAGGATAATGCTGACAACTGCCACAGACTGAGGAGGAGAAGAGTGTTGACCCAGGGTAACTTACTAGGGGCTACATGATCTGGAGATAGAGCGCTAGAGGGTGGACAGAGACATACTTCAGCAAATCACTGAACTGTGCTGGCCTCAACTCAGACCAAGAGCCAAAAGAGGGGGACCCATCCCAGTGTATACTATGGTATGTGTATCCTTAAGAATTCTAGCTATGGGTACTTTCCAAAAAGACCTACTGGGGACATCATGGGGGTCTCACAGGCATCTGCATCCAGGGTACTCCACCAGTTTCTGGATGCCATGCTACCACTGGTGAGCACATTTACTTCCCCAACACCTGTGAGGAGAGGACCAGCAATATGCATCTCTTTCACCATGTAGTAGAATGCCCAGAGGTACAGGGTGTCATAGACTGCACGCATATCCACATCAAAGCACTACCCAGTAAACAGGGTAGGGTCTATATAAACCGCAAGTGATTCCCCTCTATCAACTGCCATGTCATGTGCGATGCCCAGGGCATTATCACGAATGTGTGTGCTGGAGGCTCTGGACGCTATCACAACTCCCACATCAGGCATTCATCACAGCTGTACCAGGCATTTTCCAGTGGGGGCATCCCATGTGGCCATCTGGTGGGGGATGCTGGCTATGCACTGGAGCCGTGGATGATAACACCCATCAAAAATGCACACACACCCACACAAGAATGCCATAATGAGGCACATGCACAAACCAGGATCATTATAGAGTGTGTGTGTTTGGGATGCTCAAGTCATGGTTCCACTGTCTTGACATATCTGGTGGAGCCTTGCAGTACTCTCCAGCCACATGTGCACACATGTTCATAGTATGTGCCATGCTACAAAATATGATCCTGTGGATACAGCTGCAGCAGGAACAGCATGGGGAAGGGCCAAACAGCCTACCACCATTGCCAAGGTCCCCACAGGCACAGAGGGACTCAGAGGAGTAAGCAGAAGGAGGCATGCCCAGTATGCTCAGGCCTTAGCAAAGAGGCAATGCATAGCACACACACTGACACTGTAGGGACCCCAGGGACTGACACCACTCTCTGACTTGCACACACAGAAAAATGAATTACACACACATCACATTACCTGTAACTTACCATGTATAGGCAGTGTACTGTGTGCATCCAACATAAGTGGTCCTCAAGCACTGTCCTCACAACTGCTGCAAACACAAGGTAAGTCAGTCTTCTTAACAATAAATGGATTAATATGTTTTGCTAGCATATCTATTGTAATGTTGCATGCATGCAAGGGAATGGGGTGGCCTACTGGGATAGCAGCATACAAATGACAGCTATGTGGGACACCAGGAAATGTCTGGCCAGAACTGACCTCCACACACTATGCAGTATTAACCAAGGTGGCAAATCCCACTGCAGTATATGTGTGGGGACACCTAACTGGGGGGGGTCATAGGTCATAGGATGGATGTCAGTGTGGGGGTCCAATACCCACCCCTCACACCCACACAAGTCAGCTGTAGAAAACCACATGGAAATGTCTAGTAAAGGCACACAAATGGTGGCAATGTTGAATTATCCCCCTACAGACTCACACAGTGATAGGACAGCAGGGCCCGCAGTTGCAGTAAGGCTATGAAGGGTAAGAAGTCTGAAACTCAAATGTATACCACTACAATCTGACCTGTGCTTTTTACTGATATACAAATGTATACATTTAACAGATGTGCCCCCCCCCCGTATACCCACACAAATGCAGTAACGTATGTTTGCAGGGAAATAGCAGCATAGCACACATTGGCAGGGCTATACCTGTCCACTATATGCAGGGGTTAAAGAGCTTTGTATATGTATGGTTAATACGGTCTGGATCTGGCCAGCACATTCTCCTGGCAGTCATCTTGTAGTGCCCTAGGTATAGTGCTGTCTTTGACAGGGCCATGTGCAGATAACTGCAATGCCAACTGTTATGCATGTCAGTGACACCCATTGCTCTGCCACTGACATACCTGGAAGTCACAGTGCTATGTGGAATATACTACACATGTAAGTGACATCTTGAAGGATGTGTAGCTGAGGTGCCAAGGCTTTTGTGAACATAAGTGCTTTTTTGGTGCTATTGCCAGTGGTTATTTTCAATAATCCTTTTTTCTTATGTTTGCTTTTAAATATAATGGACATGCCTGCATAGTAGAATGCACTCTGTACCCACACTCATAACTCTCAACATCTGACAGCAAGATGTCCGGACAAGGGCAGAAATAAAAGTGGAACAAAGGTACAATGACAGGCATGTATTGTAAGTATCACCCTTACATACAGAGAAAGTTGTTATGGTGAGGCGTTTGCAGTAGTGGGAATTGTCTGAAGGTTATGTAGTCTGAAACAGTAATGTCTGTCATTATTTTGTAACATCACTCTTCAAATATATGTAACTAACTTGCCATAAAAGCACAATTTTACGTAGACAGGATGAAACCTCTAGCCAAACTCCTGGACAACCTGCCAAAAAAGTACAGCAGAGAGGTATGCCCACACAAGGATATGACATCTCAGGTTAGAAAGATACCACACAAGCAGAGGATCCCCAGCCAGTATATGACCAGGTTGCTGGACTGTTTACCCAGCACTTCATTACTAAACTGGCTGTAGCCATACCTCACAAATGGTCTTGTTTGGCAGAAATGTACATAGCTGCCCTCATAATACTGGTCTATTTGCAATGGTGATGGACAGGTTGACAGATGAGATCAGAGAGGAGTCCCCGTGGACTATGATGTTTGCAGATGACATTGTGATCTGTAGTGAGAGTAGCAAATAGGTGGAGGAGACCCTGGAGAGGTGGAGATATGCTAGAAAGAAGAGGAATGAAGGTCAGCAGGACTAAGACAGAATATTTGTGTGTGAATGAGAGGGAGGACAGAGGAATGTTGAGGATGTAGGGAGTAGAGTTGGTAAAAGTGGATGAGTTTAAGTACTTGGGATCAACAGTTCAGAGTAATGGTGAGTGTGGAAGAGAGGTGAAGAAGAGAGTACAGGCAGGATTGAGTGGGTGGAGAAGAGTGTCAGGAGTGATTTGTGACAGACGAGTACCAGTAAGAGTAAAGGGGAAGGTCTACAAGAGGGTACTGAGACCAGCTATGTTATACGGGTTGGAGACAGTGGCACTGACAACAAGGCAGGAGCCAGAGCTTGACATGGCAGAGTTGAAGATGTTAAGATTTGCACTGGGTGTGACGAGGATGGACAGGATTGGGAATAAGTATATTAAAGGGTCAGCCCAGGTTGGAAGGTTTGGAGACAAAGCCAGAGAAGCAAGATTATGTTGGTTTGGACATGTGTTGAGGAGGGATGCAAAGTATATTGGGAAAAAGATGCTAAGGATGAAGCTGCCAGGTAACAGGAAAAGAGGAAGGCCTAAGATAAGGTTTATGGATGGAGAGAGGACATGCAGGCGGTTGGTGTGACAGAGCAAGATGCAGAGGACAGGAAGAAATGGAAACAGTTGATCTGCTGTGGCGACCCCTAATGGGAGCAGCCGAAAGAAGAAGAAGAAGAAGATCATCCAACTAGAATTCCTCTGGTAAAGTACTGTGATGATCAGAGGATGTCTGGCACTAGGTAATGACACAATACATTGCAGTGTCAGACTACAGATATGCCAGAAAATTTCTGATGAACAAACCCAGTACTCTGAGGAAAGTCCTGTGTACTCCTGAGAGGTATGGCTGTAGCACACAAAACCCTGGACTGGAGTACACCTACTTCTGGAATGGAGTCCCACTTTAACTATATAAGGTCACACTGGGCATGCTCCTACACTTAGAGAATATCAGGACATATTGGAGCCCATATCCAAATATATGACTGTATTGTGTATATATGTCTGTGCATACAGACAGCTATGTACACCTCAACTCCCCCCCCCACACACACACATCAGACACGACTACCCTCAGCTAGCTGTAGGTGGCCCATATGTGATATATCTGAATCTGTTGCATGTGATACCAGACATATATATATATATATATATATATATATATATATATATATGGGTAACAGATAACATATGTCAAGCGTACACACGCATAGATGTGGGAAACTGAGAGACAGACAGTGATAGAGAGAGACACACAGGGGGACACAGACATAGTGAGTTACACATGTGGATGCCCTGAATGGCATACAGTGACGTCCTGCTGTGGACAGTGGCATACCAGTTGTAAACAGTTGTGTGTGCCATCATAAAAGGTAAGCCCCATTGTGTAACAGTACTGAGGTTGGGTTTATAATATCATATCACCTATGTGTGTGTGTGTGTGTGTGTGTGTGTGTGTGTGTGTGTGTGTGTGTGTGTGTCTGTAGGTCTGAGTATTAGGTCACTGTTCCCACTCAGTACACTTCACATTGCCCTACTTCAGAAGATCTTCTGCTGTCATTCACCTTAAAAGTACCATTGGACACCAATCACCCCTGTAAGCTCTGTAGCGAGTGCGATAGCTGTGTAACACTATAGTACAAATAACTAGCTAGGTAGGGGTTCTAATCTCAATACCGGCAAGTGTGTGTGTGTGTGTGTGTGTGTGTGTGTGTGTGTGTGTGTGTGTGTGTGTGTGTGTGTGTGTGTGTATGTGTGTGTGTGTGTGTGTGTGTGTGTGTGTGTGTACTGTTGTGGGCCATTCCCACCCACAATACTTCCCAGTGCCCCACTGTATCAGTCTGTCTGATGTAATTTCCTTTATCAACACCTTTGGCCAGTTGTCAGCCCAGTAAGCTCTGTAATGCATGTGATAACTGCCTAACACTATAGTATAAATCACTAGATGGGCAGGGGTTCTAAGCTCAATACTGGAAAGTAGGTTTGTGTGTGAGAATCATATCATGTGTCGGTTGTGCCATTTTGAGTTGTGTACTACTCTGTGCACTTCCCATTACCCTACTTTACAAGACCTGCTGATGTCATTCACCTTAGAAGTACCTTGGGATAAGATGAATTCGTATGAGCTCTGTGGCCCATCTGATAACTGTGTAGCACTATCATAGAAATAACTAGATAGGTAGGGGTTCTGATTTAAATACTGGTAACTGTATCTGTGTGTGCGTATGTGTGTTCATGTGTGCGTGCGTGTGTGTGTGTGTGTGTGTGTGTGTGTGTGTGTGTGTGTGTGTGTATTGTACAGGCCATTCCAGTCATCTGTACAGATGTCTACGGAATATCTGGATGTTTGCAACCCATATGTGGTTTGTGTCCCCTAACAATGCCGATGTGTGTGATATTGTTGCTAAATATGTCACAGTTAGTGACACACATGCCAGCATCAGAGATCATACCTGACTGAAACATCATGCTGATACAATGTCTGTTACCCTATCACTTGTCCAGGCTTGTAGGAGCAATAGATGACTCTAGTTACTATTCCTGGTGGGCTATCTCACCATCCATGAAGGCCTTCACAAAAGTACGTGTTGTAAGAGGTAGTAGGTTATGCCCCACACATATAATTTATGTGGGACACATGTAGCACTATAGTACATTAAAGTGGATATGTACATTTACAAATATGTCCATTGCAAACTGTGTTTGTGCTACTGTATGCACATCCCCTGTGTCAGTCTTTACTGTGTGTGTGCAAAGGATATACCATTTTGTCTCCCTTTTCCATCCTGTGAACTCAGGAATACATACCAAAAACCAGTCATACACAGTACCATGCATGCCCTCACCAACTGTATCAGGGTTGAGTGTATGGGAAAGAAATGACAGGGGCAACAGGTGCTGACACTTGAATCTGTTGCAGTCAATATAATGACTAAGCTGGTGAGGGACCTACTGACAGTACTCCAGTAACCTGTTCTGTATGTATGAGCCTGGGGAACTACACAACACTGGGGTGACATGTCTGAAGGCTACGAATCTGTGACAAGGGGTATGTATGTCAGGTCACACTGTCTAACAACAGTGTTCATCACACACTGTTGCATGCATACACACCTGGTAAATGTACATATAAATCTGTACCTTGGCTATGAAACTGATGGTGTATTTCCACTCTGCCATACTCCACCTTGGTAATGTCTGCAAGGCCACAGCCTGCACACACACAGACATCTGGAACACAAACAGAATACAGCATGTCAGACTACATTCAATCAGTGGTATTAACAACAATAATACATCATGGCTATTAAGGTACATACAGCTTTATCTATACCCACAACAAATGCAAGCAGACAGAACCTTAAACCATATTACATAGCTACACTCTACTATAGTCACCGTGTGCATCAGACCCATATTAATCTGTCCCTGAATTGATGGTATGGATGACAGGGATGTGACACAGGTATCATCATATGCACAGGGTGTGGTGTGGGTTTGACAGAGGCCTAGGCTGGGCCATGCGTTCGACATCCATGTGTGTGTGTGTTTGGAGTGGTGTCCTATAGATGGGCTGTGCAGAGGTGCTGTGTGTGTCTGGAGTTGACTTGTCTGTGATATAGATATGTGTGTATGTATGTACACAGTCATGCCATGTGGCTGCCCTACACAGGGGTATGTTGGACAGCTGTGGACCGTACATGTTAGGGTGTCCAGTTCACCATCTCCAGCCATGGACATGTGAACTGATCCTCCCAGGGGTCACACTGGCACCACCAGGCCCAAGGCCAGATGTAGTACTGCTTCCTGATGGTGACTGCTGTTTGCTCGAAGCATGTCCCAGATGGGACTGACCAGAACCACGTGCCCATGGCCTGCTCCATTATGATGTGGACAGCAACCCCCCCTTTGGTAGCGTTGGTGTCACTGCCGCTATGGGAGTGTGAAGGTGCATGGCCCCGTAGACTCTCAGCTGATGTTGGTGCTGACCAACATCCACATGGCCAATGCCCATCTCCCACTACACGCTCAAGCACAGACATGGCACAGTAGCTGATTGTCAAGGTCTCACCTTACTGTCTATTCATGACCTCAGTATTTTGGTATATGGCCTGAATAATGTCACATATGTCATCACATAAATCAGGAAGAGTTTCATCCACCATGCTGAGTATATGTCTGGTGTTGCATTCACTATCTGCCTGTGCATCGATGACAGCACGAAACATGCATCTGGTGACACTTGCTGTGGCACTTGTGACAGCGGTGAGATGAGCAGCAGTCCGTCTGCAAGCACCCCTGTCCATCTGCCTGTGTGGGACCTCACCTGCACTCTGGCTATGGACAGTGTCTACACTCACACCTGCCATATTCACCACACTAGCCTGTTCCATGCCACTACCTGCCAACTGTCCATCATCTGTGGCTGCTGTGGATGGGGCATGTGTGGGCATTCTGACTGTGTGCAGGGACATTGTGGATGAGTGTGGGATGCCAACTGATGGTACCGATTCAGCCCCTGACAACACCACCTGTGACTGAATATGACCATCATCATTGCCAGAGTCTACAGAGACACTGACGTCAGATACTGAGTGGGAGGGACTGTGACCACCATGACCACCTGTGGGGGAATGACAACATATGTAAATTAATACCTGCACTGTACAATTTGCTGGTACACATGCACACACACACACACACACACACACACACACACACACACACACACACACACACACACATGCACATACATACAGGTGAGGTGGCAGACAGGAATTACATAGACCTCACAATAGCCAACTGGTGACATTCACAACACACATGATGAACACAATTTTCTTTCTTGTGACCACCCACTAGTTCCTTCTATTTTTGGGCTCCCGAAGATCCACAAAAGTATTGTGGATCCCCCTCTAAGACCCATTGTTAATGCCTCAAAAGATAAAATTCACCCATTAGCTAAATATGTGGATATAAAACTAAAAAAATGCTTGGACATACATTCCCAAATTTGTAAAGATTTGTGGCACTTTTTGGCTAAGGTAAGAAATTTGCCATTTGATGATGACATAATTTTTCTGAATATTGATGTGGTGAATTTGTTTAATGTCATACCACATGATATAGGTTTAGACTGGTTTCAAGGCTACATAGTGGCAGCGAGTGTTTTTTCAAACAATGAGGTGTTTGTATTGACCACCCTGATGGAAGCAATTTTGAAAAAAAACTATGTGTACTTTGAAGGTCAGTATTACCATCAAAAATATGGAGTTGCTATGGGGGCAACATGTGCCCCCAGTTTTTCCATCATCTTTATGCTTGCATGGGAAAGGAGGTATTTGTTAAGTTCCATCTATGAACAGCATTGGGCCACATACTGTCATTTTTTGGATAACATATTTATTGCATGGAAAGGGCCTTTGGATGAAATATCTAATTTTGTTGACTATTGTAACAATACCACTACTTTCCTAAAATTTACACACACTTACAACTCAAGTACTATTAATTATTTAGATGTTGAAATAGGCAAGGATTATGTTAACAGAAGGTATGTTAGGAACATCTACAGAAAACCAACCTATTCAAACAACCTTTTACATTTTAACAGTTGTCACCCATATCATCAAAAAAAGGGCTAGTGAAGAGCCAGTATGTAAGACTAGCCTGTATGATATCAGAGGGTGGTGTTTTTGTTCAAGAAAGTAACAAATTATTAAGTATGTTAACAGCACATGGCTATCCTAGGTCCTTGGTACACGTGAACACTGAAGTATGAGAGAAAAGGATTGGATTGATATATAGGCTGATTCTAAGAGAACATGTGGAGAATCATGCTGTGATAGCAGACAAACAGGTTGGTGTTAAGCAAGCATTTACTAGGGCCTTTATTACTACATTTTCTAATGAACATGTTGAAATTGTGAACATTTTAAGGAAGAACTGGAGTATCTTCTGCTTTGATGGGATATCTGAATATGCAGGGACAGAGCCCAAGATAGTATTCAGAAAAGGTAACTCGATTAAAAGCTGTCTGGAAAGTGACAGTGGTAACAATGCTTCTATCAGTTTTAGAAGGTTTAGGACATTTAAATGTGGGTCCTGCCCCCAATGTTTACAGATTAGGAAGGGGGAAATATTCTTGGTCAATGGTAAAATGATCCAACCTATTTTCCATTGTAACTGCAATTCAAGAGGTATTGTTTATGTGGCTCAGTGTAATCACTGCTCTAAATATTATGTTGGCAAAACTCAGAGACATTTTAGGGATCTAATCTATGATTGGCTATCAGATACCAAAAAATAACTAATGCATTAGCAAAACACATAGTCCAACATTCTGAGCATAGGTTTTCATTTTTTGGAGTTAAGCAGGTGTATAAAAACCCTAGGGGTGGGCCATGGCAGGATTTATTAGAGGCTAAAGAACTGACTTGGCAAATTAGGTTTCAGGCTTACATTCCACTTGGGCTTAATGAACATCTTAGCATTAGCAGTATTTTGAAACTCAGGCCCTACAATGTTTAAACTTGGGTTGTTTTATATAATTTCCTTATATATTGTATTTTGAATTTTACCACACTTCCAAAAAAGATGGTTTGTTTGAAGATGATTTGTAAAAACTATATATACATACACATGTTTTTATGTGTTTTGATACACAATTGAATTTTTAGGTTTATATTTGGAAGTTAGTGTTTCTTTAAATGATTAATTGTTTTATTGCATCAGGTGGTTTGTTCTTGCAGTAGTTCAATGTGTTTAAACAGTATGAAGGTAGATTCTGAAGAAGTCTTGTGGTATAAGTAGACGAGAGCGGTAAATCTGCTGTGGCCATAAAATTATTTTTTTCTCTTACTTCACTGGTGTGGACCTGCTTGGAACATTTGGACTGTATTTTTTCACATTCACAACACAGTCAGGCCACTACATACACACCCTGGACAGGCCCTCAACATCATGCAGTGCAGCCCTTTCCACTTCCTGTTACAGTTTATATACACCTCTGTGTTATGTGAGTAGTGTTAGTAGGTGAGGGACTTCAAGTAGCATGCACTACACCCACGTACACATAATTGCTGTTCACCTTATAGCACAGTGGCAACTCCTATAGAACAACTCTCAACTGTGCAGAGTGTCACTGAATGTCTAAATGTGTGGCTCATATTTCTGGTCTGTTCATCATAAATCCTGTATTTGTCTGACACATCACTGGGATGATATGAGGGCTGGTGTCACTATTTAATGACATGTTTTGATTCTCACTTTTCAAAACCTGCAGTACAGGTATGTTACAACAGAACCAGTTACACTAACATCCTTCTAATCATACAGTTGACATTATAAGTATAGACACCCCTGTTAACATGCCAAGTTTGTCTGATATATAACCTGAGACCACAGAAGTCATGTGATAACATTTCCCAACTTTAATGTGACCTATAACTTGTGCAATCCAATTGAAAAACAAACACATTGGTTAGGGGTAATGTAGAAGTTGAAATACATACAATATTCTGGTTGCATGACTGTGCATATCCTTAAATTAATTCTTTGTTAAAGCACCTTTTGATTTAATAACAGCCGTCAGTCCTCTTGCGAAGGTGTGTATCAGCATGGCATATCTCGACTTAGCAATATTTGCATACTCTCCCTTACAGAAGCCCTCCAACTCTGTCAGATTACGAGGGCATCACTTCTGCACAGGCCTCTAAATGGCACCCTACAGATTCTCTATTGGATGTATGTGTGGACTGTGACTGGGCCCTTTCAAAACATTGACTGTCTTCTGGTGAAGACATTCTTTTTTGGATTTTGATGTATGGTATGGGTCAGTGTTGTGTGAAAAGGTGTAAGTCCTCTCCATCCACAGCTGTCAAGCAGACACATGATGATTTGGGGCCAAAAGGGACTGGTATTTTGAACTCTTCCTAATCACCTCCACCTTGGCTACAGGCCCACTTCCAGCTAATGAACAGCAACCCCAAAGCAGGACACTGCCATCACCATGCTTCACCATGGGGGTGGTATTCTTTTGTTGATGCACAGTGTTGTTCTTGTGCCAAACAAACCTTTTGGTATTGTGACAAAAAGTGCAACCTTGGTCTCATTACACCATAACACATTTCCGCATATGCTATTGGGGGACCTCATGTATTTTTCTTGAGAAATCTGCCAGACCTGGATGTTTTTCTGTGTGTGAGAAGGCTTCCATCTTCAAAACCTACCCCATAGGCCAGACGTGGAGAATACAGGAGATTGTTGTCACATGTTCATAGGTTCATAGGTTCATAGGTTCATAGGTTAGTACTAGGCTAACTTCCCTTGCGGGCCATTGTAAGCCTAGCCAATTACCCCATGACAGAATCAAACCCTGCACCTTGTGTTTCAAAGGTAAGCACCTTAACCATTACGCCAACCTCCCACCCTCAAATGGTATTTGCCAGTGATTCCTGTAACTCTGGTAGTGTTGCTGTAGGTCTCCTGGCAGCCTCTCTGACCAGTTTTGGTCTTGTCTTTTCCACACATTTGGAGGGATGCCCAGTTCTTTGCAATGTCACTGTTACCCCATATTACCACCACCATGTGATGACTGTCTTCACTGTGTTCCATGGTATATGCAATGCTGTGGAAATGTGTGTGTACCCTTCTCTGAGCTGATACCTTTCACAAATGAGATCCCTTTTCTGCTTCATAAGCTGTATGCAAACTATGGCTGTTGCTGTAGCTGTAGTAGGCAACTGAGTAAATTTAGGATGATCCTGTTAGGACATCTGGCCATTATTTGCTATTAATCAAAAAGTATCTGTAATTGATGGCAGGTATGTACCCTAGAAGATGTAATGCTGTAATAATATCAAAAGCTGTTTCAAAACTGTATTAGCTGTGCACATGTATGCATCTAGCTTCTTGTAAGTTTTGTGTATGTCATAATTGTTCCCATTCTACTTCCTGTTACAACTTATATTCCAGATGTGTTTGTTTTACAATTGGATTGTACAGGTTATAGGTCACATGAAAAATTGGAAAAGTTTGGAAATGTGTTATTGTGCTCTCATTTTTGTATTTCACAAATACCTGGCATTCTAACAGGTGTGTGTACACCATTTATATGTACTGTATAACACTAATTTATAAAATATGTTCCTAGTATTGGGCCTTCATCCCACATTTTGTCAGTGTTTGTTCAGATCTTCTGCAATGACAGGTTGTGAGGCATGCTACAGATATGTGACATCTCCTGCAAATAGGCCCCTGTGATGACCACTGTGATGCAATGCAGTTAACTCCACCACAAGTCAACATGCAGATATTGCAAAATAGCAGAGAGTAACAGTTGTGTGCATGGTCACATGCATGACCTTAACATTCCTGGGGTACTGGTGAGCCACAACAGGAAAACACCATACTCACCAGCTTCAGGCTGCTGTCCCACATGCAGACCAGAGGGACCTATGTAGTTGTGTGGGAGAGGTATGGTCAGCAGACTCACATTTGGCATTGGTACAAGATGAATGCTACGTGTCTGCACAGGTATGGTACAAGCTATGAAAGTACACAATTTTCTGCCCCTTGCCATAGATGTGCACTTGTGTGCATTACTAAACCCCACCTACAAATGCAGTTTGAACTGACATATGCATCTAGATACTCTATTGAAGACAGTATGACTGCTATATGCTTAACTTGATGTGCACTGTGGCCTTACCTGGATGTTCCTCGCCTATTGCCTGGGTGCCACCCACCTCCATGACTGGTGTTTCATGTGTTGGCTGTTGTGTGGGGGCTGCCCCAATGTTGGCAAGGAGTTCCTCCATTGGTGTAAGTGGGGCCTGCATAGTAGGATCCCCCACCTATGGCAGAATGGTCCCTGGCCACGGCAGCAGCCCTTTGCCAGGCACTACATATCAGGTCAGTTGCCCAATGCCTGACCTGATTGTATGTGCAGCCATGGTGGCCCAAAGTGTTCACTCTGTGGAGAAGGTTGTCCCACAGGGCAGGCCAGTCCCACAGATTTTGTTGGCCCCGGATGAACATCACCGCATGGTGCTGTAGTATTGCCTCTGTAATGGCTGCATTTTCCTCAGCAGTGTATGCTGGCTGATGCTGCATGGCACCTGGAAGACATAAACAGGGAAGCACATTACAGGACCTCAGACATTTCTCAGAGCTATTTACAGAGTCAGCACATCAATATTGCCTATCATTAGCCACCACTTGCAACCACATCATACCCCTGTCATCTATCAGCACAGTATGAATCTGCATTGTCCTCCTGGTCCTGATGTGTCATGTTCCCCCCAATGAAGGCCAGTACATTGCATAAACCACCATTCATCATTCACGTTTGTCTAGGGGGATGACAGTGGCCATCTTCCTTGCAGATGGGATGTCAATGGTGCTCAGGCTTTGCTTGCATACAGTGTGTAATGGAGCTGGAAGCATATGCCTGAGTTCATGTAGGATGCAGACAGGAATGTTCTCAGGTCCCATGGAGACTTGCTTTTGTTGACTTTGATTAGGCAGTATGCACCTGCTCCCTGATGATGAGGGGAGGGGTGCGGGTGCTGTGCATATCCACTTGCACTGATGGTGAACCAGGGGGATGATGTTTGCCCTAAACCTGTCTGCAGCAGGTTGCCTATAGCTATGGTGTGTGTGTATGTGGTATGATTGACCACCATTACAGGGTGGGTTGTGTTGTCACCTCTGAGATTGCAGACATATGTGAAGATGGCCTTGTGATTGCCCTTGGTGGATGTGTCTAATTTGTACTCATAGTTATCCTTACAGTAATCCATGTGGGACCTTATATGCTCATTCAGACAAAGGTTGACTTGCTGCCAAGTTGGGGCCTGCTCTACTCTGACCTGTACAGCCAACGGCAACCAATTATGTAATTTGTGTATTGCTGCTGTCCAGCAAAGGGGATTAATCTACTTTGATGGAGACAGGTTTTACAGGTAAGGTATTGCTGAGTCCACACAGCTATGTCAGTGGTCATATGGCTCTTTGTAGTAGGCATGGACACAAGGTCATAACATGGTTGGACACCTCTGTAATTTCAACCTGATAATCATGCTTATTCTAGTACCCCTGTCTGTGTCAGGACAATGCAACAACCAATAGCTGTAGTAATCTAACTATGCTAGATGCACAGAAACTGAGATTACACACGTGTACATGTACAGCTTATTTACCTGACATTTTGCATCCCATGTCTATTGTTATGAGGCAGCCAGGTACTCCTACTCACACATAGATGTGCACAGGTAATACCTAATATATATTTCTGTTCTACGTCAGTATGGCACACTGTATTGACACTCTTGCTGCTCAGTCATTCCTGTCAACCTGTACGAGCAGGACATCTGGAGGATGCCACACATAGATGGGGGGGGGGGCAATGGGCCAAAATTACTGACACTTTCTTAATATTGATATAACACACTTAAGTCATTTGATAGCACAGCAGCCTTTGCATTCACAGACATACCCTGGAGTATGTTCCATGCTCATATGGCAGGAAGAGAGGAGAAAGGCTAGAAGTGTGTTAGTGAGGATAGGAACTTTTAATGTTGGCAGTATGAATTATATGGAGACAGAGCTAGATGATATGATGGACAGAAGGAAGGCTGGTATATTGTGTGTGCAAGAGACCAGATGGAAGGGAAATGAGGCTAGATGTATTGGAGTCGGGTCCAAATAGTTCTATCATGGTATGGATGGGAGGAGAAATGGTGTAGGGGTTATTCTGAAGGAACAGTATGGCAAGGGTGTTTTGGAGGTGAAAAGAGTGTCAGATAGAGTGATGTTAATGAAGCTGGACATTGATGGTGTAATGATGACTGTTGTTAGTGCATATGCTCCGCTAGTTGCATGTGCAATGGATGAGACAGAAAAATCTTTTATTGAGTTGAATGAAGTGATGACTGTACCCAAAGGTGAGAGAGTGGTGTTTGGAGCAGCTTTCAATGGGCATGTTGGTGAAGGGAACAGAGAGGATGCGGAAGTGATGGGTAGGTATGGTGTTAAACAAAGGAATGCAGAAGGTGAGATGGTGGTGGAGTTTGCAAAAAGGATGGACATGACTGTAGTGAATACATATTTTAATAAGACAGAGGAGCATAGGGTGATATACAAGAGTGGAGGGAGATGCACATAGATTTATTATCTCCTATGCAAGAGGGCCTGTTTGAAGGAGATTGGGGACTGTAAATTAGTGACAGGGAAAAGTGTAGTTAGGCAGCATGGAATGTTGGTCTGTGGGGTGATGTTGTTGATCAAGAGGAGGAGGAGGAGTGTGAGGGCAGCACCCAGGATCAAATGGTGGAAACTGAAAAAGGGTGATTGTGAGGTTGAGTTCAGGAAAGACTTAAGACAGGCAGTGGGTAGCAGTGAAGAGTTACTAAATATCTGTGTAACTACATCACAGCTAATAAGGGATGACTATAAATGTGCTTGCTGTGACATCTGGACAGAGGAAGAAGGACAAGGGTACCTGGTGTTGGAGTGAGGACATACAGGGGAGTAAACAGAGAAAGAGGATGGTGAAGAAGAAGTGGCATTCTCAGAGAGATGAAGAAAGTAAACCGGAGTATAAAGAGATGGGGTGCATGGCAAAGAGAGAGGTGGCAAAGGCTAAGGATGAGGCGTATGAAAGGTTTTATGAAAGGTTGGACACTAAGGATGGAGAATAGATCCTGTACTAATTGGCTAGAGTGAGGGAGTGAGCTAGGAAGGATCTGCAGCAGGTAAGCGTGATAAAGGATAATGAGGGAAACATACAAGTGAGGAGAGTGTGTTGAACAGATGGAAAGAGTACTTTGAGGGGCTGTTGAATGAAGAGAATGGGAGAGAGAGTAGGTTGGATGATGTAGGCATAGTGAATCAGAGAGTGCAACCAATTAGCAAGGAGGACGTATGGATAGCTATGAAGAGTATTAAGAATGAAAAAGCTGTTGGTCCAGATGACATACATGTTGAAGCATGGAGGTGTTTAGGAGAAATGGCAGTGGTCTTTTTAACCAGATTGTTTAATGTAATCTTGGAAAGTGAGAGGATTTGTGAGGGGTGGAGAAAAAGTGTTTGATTATCAATTATAAGAATAAGGGTGATGTGCGGAGCTGTAGTAAATACAGAGGGATAACATTGATCAGTCACAGCATGAAGTTATGGGAATGAGTAGTGGAAGCTTGGTTAAGAAGGGAGGTGAGGATTAATAATAAGCAGTATGGTTTCATGCCAGGAAAGAGCAGTACAAATGTGATGTTTGCTCTGAGAGTAGTACGGAGAAGATTGGAAAGAGTTGCGTTGTGTCTTTGTGGACTTAAAGGAAGCATATGACAGGGTACCTAGAGAGGAGTTGTGGTATTGTATGAGGAAGTCAGGAGTGGTGGAGGAATCTGTAAGAGTGCTACAGGATATGTACAAGGGTGGTGTGACAGTGGTGAGTTCTGCAATGGGAGCGATAAGTGTGTTTACGGTGGAGGGGGGATTACATCAGGGTTCAGCTCTGAGCCCTTTCTTATTTGCAGTGGTGATGGACAGGTTGACAGATAAGATCAGACAGGAGTCCCTGTTGACTGTGATGTTTGTGGATGACATTGTGATCTGTAGTGAGAGTAGGGAACAGATTGAGGAGACCCTGGAGAGGTGGAGATAATCTCTAGAGAAGGAAGGAATGATGGTCATCAGGATTAAGACAGAATATATGTGTGTGAATGGGAGGGAGGATAGAGGAATGGTGAGGATGTAGGGAGTAGAGTTTGCAAAGGTGGGTGAGTTTAAATACTTGGGATCAACAGTTTAGAATAATGACACGTGTGGGGGAGTGGTGAAGAAGAGAGTACAGGCAGGATGGGAAGGGTAGAAAAGAGTGTCAGGAGTGATTTGTGACACACAAGTACCATTAAGAGTGAGAGGGAAGGTTTACAAGATGGTAATGAGACTAACTATGTTATATGGGATGGAGACAGTGGCATTGACAAAAAGGCAGGAGTCAGAGCTGGATGTGGCAGTGTTAAAGATGTTAAGATTTGCACTGGGTGTGATGAGGGTGGACAGGATTAGGTATATGCATGTTAGAGGGTCTCCCCAGGTTGGACAGTTTGGAGATCAAGCCAGAGAGTAGCAGGATTAGGTTGGTTTGGACATGTGTTAAGGAGAGATGCTGAGTATATTGAGAAAAGGATGGCAAGGATGAAGCTTCCAGGTAAGATGAAAAGAGGAAGGCCTATGTAAGTACCTATGTCTAGGTGTATGGATGTGGTCATAGAGGACATGCAGGTGGTTGGTGTGACATAGCAAGGTGCAGAGGACAGGAGGAAGTGGAGACAGATGATCAACTGTGGCAACCCCTAACAGGAACAGCCAAAAGAAAGAGAAGGAGATGTTGTAATATCAGTCTTCACAAGTTGCCAATGATTTGCCAGACATAACACAACTCTATCAGTAAATGACTACAAATATGAGACACACATATGGTCAGTGTGCATAACACTGCACAGTTGAATGGTATGAGCTCGGTATGAGCTCAGTATATCACATGCAGTTCAACACACACATCTGCAACAGTATTTCACTATGCAAATACCCTATATAGGACTCTCACATTTCTCTGACAGACATGTATATCATAGTTGTATTCACAATTAACATATGGATATCTACTACATCCCAGTAGCTGACCTAGCAGTGTTACAGAGACAGTATTGTTCAACACACACACACTCCAGTAGTAGTAATCATATGTGAGCCATCCTTTCCTAGGGTGACTCAGGGGCCTGAGCTGTGACCTATGTCACTGCAGACAGTCCTAGTTGCTATGACCTTAGGTTCTGATCAGCAATATATCAGTACAGCAAGTCTTGTTGAGACATATTTCTTGTACTTCTTACTTGCCATTATTACATACCCCCTACTGCATTTTATTACATGCTTACTTGTTTGATATACCTTTTTTCCAAGTATGGTTGGTTTTATTCCACTGTGTGTAGCTTGTGTCTTGGTCTGTGTGTGTTTCTCTCTGTTTCTCTGTCTCTCTCTCTCTCTCTCTCTCTCTCTCTCTCTCTCTCTCTCTCTCTCTCTGTCTCTCTCTCTCTCTCCTTCCTAGATGTAGGGCTTTGCATAGGCCTTTTGTAGGTAATGCTCATGAGCAGCTGATGGCCTGTACACCAATTGGTGTCCCCCACTTGCTAATTGCATGCAGAACAGATGTGATGTTATAGCCAATGGCATGGCAAAAGGCTCCTATAATTGATTACTTCATGTGGGCATTGCCCCTTTTCCTTGCCTGTGAGGAGGACTTCTTGGAGGTGTGTGAACAACAGCATCACAGAGGGTAGTTGGAAGTACCTCTTACAATGAAAACTGTGGAAACAGCCCAACAAACTGGGGGAGAAAGCTTCATACATAAGGACAAAATGTAAGTATTGCTGTTATACAGTTGAATTAATGCTAGTTTGACAGGGTTTGTGTGGACATGGCTTTTCTGCTTAATTTTAAGTCTAATTTTAAGTATGTGGTTGACATTACTTTCAACTGAAGGGCTAGTCACAGAATGGCCAGATTTTGGACTCTCATGTTTGGTGTGTTCCTCAGACATTTTTTGTCTTTGAAAAATCAGTACCATACTGTCGGGATTGCAGTCAGTAAATGGTATCATCCATTTGTGTTTCTGACTTCATATCCATCAGAAAAGATATGTTACAATAAACCCTGGTACACCAGCAACTGTCTCTGTTTATAACAGCAATATTTCACTTATGCCCCTGTTTTTGGACCTCTCCCTCCCAAGTATGTCAGGCTTTGTCCAGATGTCATGCAGTAAGAGGATGATAGGTAGGGTATATCATTACTTAGTGCCTTCATTCCTGATACCATCCCAGTGATGTATCAGACTGCCAGACATGTTATGTTTAAGAGGCCTTATATATGAGTACAAAGGCTGGACATTCAGTGGGACTATGAACAGTTGACAGGTCTGTGTATTTCAGATGATTGTTGACAGACTGTCAGGATTGTGTAGCAGTGTAGTGTGTCAGTGTTATTTGGCTTGTGTAGGGAGGGGGTGGATGTATGTGTTATGCCTCCTTTTCTATCTGCCTGTGCATGCTGCTTCTGTTTATGGTGGTCTATCAGCTGTATATGTTTGTAGGGTCAGACTGAGACATGTCCCATACCATGGTCAGGCATCATATTACACTGTGAATTGGGACAGTATATGTAGGGGTAGTGTGTGAATGGCAAACATGATGAGATGTTTTTGTTCACACAGTCCTTATACTGCACTGTTCCTTTGGCTTGCTAGTATGTCACTGTGACTGTGGATGAATTGCTTGTGGGTATGCACTTTCACACTGGTGTCTATTTTTCAGTGCTGTTACATCCCTGTAGTGCCTGATATATTTGCCAGTACATGTGTAATTCCCCATAGTGGTTTGGGTTAGCATTGTGTCAGTCTGACTGTAGTCTGGGCAGTGCTTGGTGACATGCTTAGCAGTTGAGTGTAGTTCCCCTAATGTGTTATGTCCAGATATTTGTATGAAGTACTGTTACCTGGCCCCCATACGTGTTGTGTATTTATCACACATCAGTGGGATGATGTGAGGATTTCAGTCACTAACTAGTGAGAAGTGATTGAGTGTTGGACTTGTGCTATTTCAGTCAATATATGTTAGGACAGACAGGAGGGTGTTACTGCAGTAACTGTGTCAACTTATCTACTCCAGTATTTCAGAAATATCCCTATTTTAATGGCTTTCTCCCCCCACTTTGTCAGGCTTGGTCCAGATATATTGCACTAAGGGGTTCTGAGCCTACCTCTTGACTATCCAGATTGTTGCAGTATGTCCAGGTTTATTGCTCATATTTCTGGTCTGTTCAACAGATTCATTATTTTATATCCCTGGTAAATCACTGTTTTGATCTGAGGATTTCTGACAGTAAATGATGACATACATTTCAGTTTCAGAACTCACATCCTTTAGAACATGTATACTGAAACAAACCCTGTCACTCTAGCAATATTCTACATTTATAAGAGCAATATTTAAAATATGTCCCTAGTTTGGCCCATTGCCCCCCCCCTTTGGACAGCCTTTGACCAGATTTGTCATAAGAGGTCGAGAGGTATGGTTGTGAGGTATGATTCCACTACATGTTATGAGCGTATATATATATATATATTATATGTTATATGTATATATTTGTTTTATGTATATATTTTTCCATATATATGCATCTCCATACATATATACATGTGTATATGTATAAATACAAAACCTGACAGATTCTACGGAATCATTTCCCTACTGTTGAATGACTCTACTGCATATGTTTGAAAATGCATCAGCAAACCTTGCAACTCAAATGGTGTAGTGGTACATTGCTTTGATTATGGTGTACTGGGCTCTGGATTTAAGACTTGGCAGGTCTGATTATTCTATTGCTAGGGAGAACAGCGGCTGATGGAAACAGAGTGATTAAAGCAGTTTTAAGCAGTTATAAGTGGGTTTGTGTGGATTTGTGGGATGCTAAGCAATGCCAACACATGGTTAAATGTATAGATGCTTAATCTGTGTAGACTTCACTTAGTGATGTTTACCAGTGTGCAAATCCACTTAGCTGAGCTACCTGTTGATTAGCATTGATGTTTGAGCATAGCTGAGCATTGCTAACCATTGCTCACGGTTCATTCCTATAAAATATCATACTAATGGCTTCATGTAGTAAGTACATATGATGTCCATTACATGACATGGCTCTATGTACTTTCATTACAGTAGCAAGGGGTTTAACTATACTGTATAGGACACATGTATACACATGGGCGGCTTCACATCTTATATGCACTTACATTTCCATTTTACACCAGCTTCACTACCCTGTGTGACAAAAATAACTTACCATATGTTTTAATATGAAAATAGTACTTTTAATGCTGCTTTCCCATGTAAATTTGGATTGCCTGTTGTAGTACTCAAACTATGTACGCCTGTATACAATCTGGAACGCTGACCACTATACTATCTTGGTTGGGGAATTGAGATGTATATTTTTATTTATCTCTTATTGCATATTAGTATTATATTGTTATATTAAATGGAGAGTATTGAGGTTTTCGGCCATGTCATTGAGGACTGTTGTCATAACATAATGGCATACATTTCAGTGTCAGACTTGTATCCTTCAGAACATTCATGCTAATGCATAACCTGTTTTCTGTCAACTTTCTGTCTGTCCTCTGAGCAGATGGGATGTCACTGATGCTCAGGCTGTGGTTGACTACACTGCAGAATGGGTCTGGGATCCCAAGCCTGTCTTCATGTAGGATGCAGCCAGGAATGGTATCAGCCCTATGGAGACCTATATGTGTTGCCTTTGAGAGGGCATTACAGACCTGCTTCCTGATCATGAGAGGAGGGGGGCAAGTGTTGTACATGCACATGTGTACCTATGAGGGGACGGGGGGTGAAGTTTACACTTCACCTGTCTGCAGCCGGTTGCCTATATCTATAGTATATGTGTATGTGCTGTTATTAATCCACCACTACAGAGCAGATATGTGTGTTGCCTCTGGAATTGCAGACACATGTCTGGAAGGCCTAGTGATTGTCCTTGGTGGATATATCCAGTTTACACTCAAAGACAGCCTTAGGGTACATCACCTGTTACCTTATATGCTTGTGCAGAACAAGGTGACATGGCTGCCAATGAGGCATTTGTTCCTTCTTGACCCATCCTGTGATTATTTCCACCTATGATGGTAGTTGTGTATTACTGCTGTCCACCACAGGCATTCACCCTACCTTGAGGGGGGTTGATGTTGTTCTGGCAGGTATTGCTGAGGCCATACAGGTATGTAGGTACCCACATAGTATTTTTGTGTGGGCCTGGACACTTCTGCTAGTTCCAACATATAGGGCATCCTTCATGTGGGCCTTGCTCCTTTCCCTTGCCTGTGCAGGGGACATTACAGAGGTTTGGGGGCTTACAGCTTCACAGACAGTAGGTGGGAATAACTCACAGGAGAGGACATGTGGAGACAGGCCAACAACATGGGGGACAAAGCTCCAGAATTGGGTACAGATTGTATGTCATTAGTGCTGTTATACACATGGAGGGTTGCTAGATTGACAGGGTTCATCTGGACATGCATTTACTGAGTGACTTGTCATCTGACAGTGATATGCCTCTGACATACCTCTCAGCTGGAATGTTGTCCACAGAGTGGTCAGAGGTTTATCTGTTATGTTTGGTCTGTTCCTCGAACAACATCTGTTTTTGTGGGGAAGAATAATGTGAAGACTGTAGTCACTAACTGTTGACATCCATTGGTTTTCTAGACATCATATCCTTCAGGGATATTATGTTACAACAATACTTGTAACACCAGCTACTGTTTCAGTTTGTAACAGCATTATGTGCAATATGTCCCTCTTTCTGGCCCCCTGTCCCCTAAGTACATCATGTGTTGCCCAGATGTCCTGCACTACTAGGTGCGGAGGCATGATATATCGTTACTTACTGACTGCACTCCAGTTGTCATCCCAGTGTCCTAGCAGACTCCTGGCAATGGTATGTGGCAGTGGCCAGGATTATGGTTCCACACCCTGGAAATTCTGTGGAAATCTGTACATATGACAGTTATGTATATCTGGCCATTGTGAGCAGACTGCCAAGATGGTGTAGCAGTATTGTGTGTAGTTGTTTGTTGGGCTGGGTAGGGAAAGTTGTGATGTGAGTGCCATACATCCTTTACCTATCTGACTGTGCATGCTGCTACGGCTGCTGGCAGTTTATCAGGTCTGTATGCTTGTAGGGGCAGACTGTGAAATGTCCTGTAACACCTCAGGATTCCCAGTACACTGTGATTTTGGCCAGTATATGTTGGTGTAGTGTGTGACTGGCGATCAGGATATATTTGTTCAGACAGTCGTTCTACTCTAGAGTTCATTTTGGGTACTGCTATGTTGCTGTGACTGTGGTACAAATGTTTTGGGTGGACATTTTTGCACCACTATCTGCTTTTCACTACAGTTCCATCCCTGTAGTGCATGCTATATTTGAATATACATGGGTGATTGCCCAGACCTGATGTAGGGGAGATGTAGGGGAGTGTTGTGTTGGTCTTTCTGTGCTTCATAAGGTGCTGGGTGACATGTTTGGCAGCTGTCAGGGGATTTCCATTCTGTTACATGACTGTGGGCATACCTCTACACTGTCCAGAGGCCTAGACACTGTCCAGATGAGTGGCCCATATGTTTGGTCTGTTTACCAGACAGTTGTTGTCCTTGGATAATCAGTAGGATACTCTGGGTAGTGCAGTCAGTAAATGCTAACATCCATTGGTGTTACTGATTTCATATCCCTTAGAAAAAATATGTGACAACAAACCCGATAACACCAGCAACTATCTAAATTTATAACAGCAATATGTCCAATATACCCCTGTGTTTGGGCCTCTGTTCCCCCTATTATTTATTTATTTATTTTACATTTGTTGACTGGGATAGTCTGACTGGATATATCTCCATTTTCAGTGGAGACCCAAGGAGAAAATCTCCACATACCAAAAAAGAGACAGTACATACATCACCGAGTGATAAACTCAGACAGACATGTTTAGAAAAATATAGACAAAGAATACAGGCATATATCAATATACACAATATGCAGACTTACATCTGATTGGCAAAGATGTATCAGAAAATGTGAACATAGAATACAATCAAATCTCATAATTCACAATGCTTAGACATTCAAATGCTATGAGGCATAGATACTTGGCTAAACAGCAGGTTGGGTATCAAGATATGTATTAGTGAAGTTGTTAGTCAGGTTTAGAACAAGAGCACAGCCAAAGAGATGTGAGGTATTTTTTTAGTTCTGTTTTAAATAGGGGTAGTGAGGTTTCCTTGTTAATGGTAGTAGGGAGTAGATTCCAGATTTTACTGGTTGAGTTGGCAAATATAGCATTGCCTGCAGAGTTGTTGGATTTTTGGGTCAGTATCATTAGTTTATCAGCTGAGCGTAATAGCCTGGGGGCACTATGAGGGGTGAGAATATTTTTGAGGGCAGGGTTGTTATCAGGTTGATGGAGTATTTTATGCACTACCATAAGCTGGTTAAACTGTAGAAGTGTAGGATACTCTAGCCATCCCAGTGCTTTGAGATTCTGGCAATGATGGGTCCTAAAAATCATGCCAGTAGCGAATCTGGCTATATGATTGTAACATCCTGATAATTTGTTGAGATTGGTTTTGGATAGGTTGGTGAATACAGGGGAGGCATACATAAGGGTAGAGAGGAGGTGTGATCTTGCAATAGCTACCCTAGCTGGGGGGGGGGGGGTGAGGAAAGGTTTGGCTCTGTACAGGGAGCCAAGTTTTTTTGTTGATGGACTTAATATTGTGATTGACATGTTTATCAAATTTAAGGTTGTTGTCTGTTATTACATCTAGAAGCTTTGTGTGGTTATCAGGGGAGATAATGGTGTCATTGCTAGATTTGATGTTGAAGGAAGGAGGAAAAATTCTACGGTTAGGGGAGAAAAGTAGTAGCTTGGTTTTGTTAGGATTTAGAAGCAGGCGATGATTAGCTAGCCATGTTTCTACCATGCTGAAAGTGGTCTGGGTGAGGGTTAGAAGTTGTGTAGGAGAGGAGGTGGAGCATATTATCATTGAATCATCTGCATATTGGATGCAGGTGGCTCCTGGGATGGTGGTGTGCAGATCATTGATAAAGATAGAGAAAAGAAGGGGACCTACTATGGACCCTTGTGGAAAACCTAGGGTTAGAGGAAATTGGGATGACAGCTTGCTCTGTCATAAGACAGCCTGCTGTCTACCGTGTAGGTAGGAGTGAAACCATTGTATTGTGTGTTGGTCTAAACCGATGGTTTGTAGGGTGTTAAGCAGTAGCTGATGGTTGACCATATCGAAAACTTTTGAAAAATCTAGGAAGAGTGCTGAAAATAGTTTGTTGTTGTTATGATGAAGATTGATGACATTAGAGAAAGATAGAAGAGCTGTGGTGGTACTGTGGAATGGCCTAAAGCCATGCTGAGAGTCGGCAAGCTTTCTGTTTTGAATAAGAAAGTTCATGATTTGTTTGTGTATGCATCTTTCCATGATTTTAGCTAGTGGGGAAAGAATGGCTATAGGTCTAAAGTTAGATAATTCTGTGGAACTTCCTCCTTTATGGAGATGTATAACATGTGATATTTTCCATATTGCTGGGATAGAACCTTCTGAGATGCATCTGTTGATCCGAATAGAAGTGGGAAGTGCTATGGCATCAGCTGCTTTTTGAAGATATTCAGCTGGGAGGTGGTCGGCAGCTAGTGTAGTAGGTTTTAACTTTTTGAGAAAGGTCTGGATCAGGTTGGTAGGTATGGTTTGAAAGGTAAAGGTGGGTTGAATGCTAGGTGGATCAGGGATAGATGTGCCATAGCTGATGTTTGTGTCAGATGGAGTGAGATGGGTAGATAGAGACTGGATAGTTTCAGTAAAGAAGGAGATGAAGCTGGTTGCAATTTTTACAGGGGATTTATCAAGGACAGCTGATGGGGTAGGAGTGGTGGAACAGCCTGGGTGGCGAAGATTGTTAATACCAGCCCAAAACGTTTGAGGTTTTAGCTGATATTTTTGTTGTAGGAGGGTGTAGTGATTTTTTTTTGTCTAGAATGACAGATATTTTGGTCTGGTTCCTTAGCTGCCGGTATCTTACTTGGTCCATAGGGGTTTGGTAACATGCCACCTGGCCCAGGCATTGTTTCTTAGTTTAATTTTGTTTTTTGTTTCTTTAGATAACCACGGTGCAACTGTGGCTTTTACACGGATGGTACAGTTAGGAGCATAGTGGTTAAGGATAGCCAGAAATCTGGTATTGAAGTATTTAACTGCTTCTTGTAATGGTAGTCATTTCAAGACATTCCAATTACATGCTTTGAGTTAATTTTGGAAGTTGTCAAGGTTAAAGTTCCTAACGTTTCTTATAGTTTTGTAGGCGGGCTGGTTGGGAATATCAGCTTTGAGCGTAATTATATAGGTAACGCAGTGATCACTTAGATCATCGGGTAATATACCTGACTTGTACTTTTGGGGATGGCTGTTAATAAGTATCCAATCAAGGATACTATCTTTGACTCTATTTTTGCTAAATCTGGTGGGAGTGGCAATGATCTGAGTAAACCCATGGAGGTTTAAATGGGTGGAGGGAGTTTCAAAGGAACAGGTGTTCCAATCAATGTTAAAGTCCCCCAAGACAATGGTTTCCTGGGGATAGTTAGAAGCTAGCCAATGTAAGATATTTTCTAGAGTATTATCATTCTTGCTGGGTGGAATATAAATACAGATAATGTAGCTGCATTTATTTTTGTTTATTATTAGTTTGGTGATGAGAATTTCTGTATTGCCAAACTGGGGTGGCTGTTGGGTGTCAATTGTTACTGTTAGGGTAGACTTGTATATTACAGCTACCCCGCCATCTTTCCTGGAGATCTGGTCCAGTCTAAAGATGTTGTACTGTGGAGGGTTTATTTTGTTATCTTTGGTTTCTGTGAGGCAGAGGATATCAGGGGAGTGAACAGCTAAGGGTCCATGTAGGCTATGGAACTTGTTGTTTAGGCTTCTGATGTTGAGATAACAGACCAGAAATGAGTTTGAAAGTCTTTCTATCTGGGTAGTACACATTGGGTTGTTAGATGGTGTGCTTGGGTCTACTGTTGTATATGGGCCAGGTTTGGGGTGGATGTCTTCATCCTTCATAAGATTCATTTTAAGTTGTTTATGAGTCTTAAAAATTTGTTCTATGATTTTTTCGTAGCTTTTGTTTTTTAAGCTAATGTAGTGGTATTTAGTCGGGTGATGGTAATTGGGGGGTGAGGAATTAGGAGAGGGGGTGGTTATGTGGTGGATAAACTTATTAAATGCTGAGATGTGTCTTTTTGAGAGTTTGGGTATTGGATTTCAAGATGCTGTACATATTCATAGGCATTTAGGTGATAAGGAATGAATAGCAGGGATACTAAGGGTAGCAGAATTAGTGTTTTAGCTGTAGTCATAGTAAATTACAAGGATAGGAAACCTGACAATTATGTCAGGCTTTGTCCAGATGTCATGCACTAAGAGGTTCAGAGGTATGTAGTATCATTATTTATTGCCTTCATTCCCGCTACCATCCTATTGATGGCATAGACCACCAGACAGTGCAACAAGGAAGTGGCCATAGATATGAGTCCTGTGCCTATATATTCTCTGGGAAACTGTACATTTAAGAAGTCTGTGTATGTCTGGCCATTGTTAACAGACTGCCAGGATTGTGTAGCAGTGTAGCGTGTACATGTTATTTGGGCTGTGTAGGGAGGGGGTACATGTGAGTGTCATGGGCCCTTTCTGACTGTGCATGCTGCTCTGGTTTATGGTTCCCTATCACCTGTATATGTTTGCATGGGCAGACAGCGACACGTCCCATAACACCTCAAGATTCCCACTATACTGTGAATTGGGAACAGTATATGTAGAGGTAATGTGTGAGTGGCAAATGGGATATTGTTGCTCACACAGTCATTGTACTGTAGTGTTCAGTTTGCTTACTGGTATGTCGCTGTGACTGTGGTGCAATTGGTTGGGGGTATGCACTTTTGCAACAGTGTCTGCTTTCTACTAGCGTTACATCCCTGTAGTGCCTGTTATATTTGCAAATGCATGTGTACTGCCCCAGAGCTGGATTTGGGTAGTGTTCCATCAGTCTGATTGTCATTTAGACGTTGCTTGGTAGCTGAGTGTAGTTTCGATAATGTTGTGTTATATCGACACACATTCGTAGGATGTCCAGTTGTCTGGCTGATATCTTTGGTCTGGTCCCCATAACTGTTGAGTATTCCTGACACATCAGTGGGATGATGTGGGGATTGAGGTCACTAACTAATGAGAAGCAGTTGAGTCCCTGACTTGGGATACTACAGTCAATATATGTTAGGACATAAAGTATTACTACATCAAGTTTTTCAGCTTAACTACTCACGTATTTTGGATATGTCCCTATTTTCATGCCTTTGTCCCCCCACTTTGTCAGGCTTGGTCCAGATTCGTTGCACTAAGGGGTTCTGAGCATAGCTCTCCACTGCCAGGACTTTCACAGAATGTCCAGATGTTTGGCCCATACTTTTGTTCTGTTCCACAATTTATTTGTATTTGTGTGGTAAATCAATGTGATGATCCAAGGATTTATGTCAGTAAATTATGACATAACATTTCAGTTTCCATCCTCATATCCTTCAGTAATTGTCTGCTGAAACACACCCTGTTGCTGTAGTAAATGTCTTTCTGACAGTGATATTTGAAATATGTCCCTAAATGTAGCCCACCCCCTATTTTACAGGCTTTGTACAGGTTTCTTGCACTAAGAGGTTGAGAGGGATGGTTTTGAGGTATGACTACACTGCATGTTATATACATACATGTGTGTGTGTGTGTGTGTGTGTGTGTATGTATACGCATAAATATATATATATATATATATATATATATATATATATATATGTATGTATATATATATATATATATATATATATATATATATATATATATGTATGTGTATATATATATATGTGTATATATATATATATATATATATATATATATATATATATATATATATATATATATATATATATATATATATAGGTCCAATTCTTGGGTGGCCGGGGTGGTGATGCAGTTAGCGTTGCTTCCTCACAGCAAGAGGGTCTCTGGTTCAATCCTTAGCTGGGCTGCTTTCTGTGCGGAGTCTGCATGTCCTCCCTGTGGTCGCATGGGTTTCCTCTGGGTGCTCCAGTTTACTCCTACATCCCAAAGACATGCTGTAGGTGGATTGGACACTCTAAATTGGCCCTAGGTGAGAGTGCGTGTGCCTTCTGTGGAAGGTTGGGTGCCGGCCTGGCAACTCAGCACCATAAAACTCCACTGCCAATTATGAGTGGACAAGTGATCCACTATGGTGACTCCTAACCAGGAAAAGCCAAAAGAAGAATATATATATGAGTCCACTTCTTAATCTCAAAAGATCAGAATACTGAGTGTCTGAATATTGAACTCAGAATCCCCAGGTTCCGAATTTCAAAATTAAGAGGAACAAAAAAAAGCTTAAAACCCTATTATTGCAGGGGGGCAAGCCCCCCTGCATCCCCCACACCCCCTGAAACTTAAATATACTACCTTTGAGATCACTCTACAGTGCTAAACAGTGCGGGATGGGAATTATACCATTCCCTTCACTGTAGCGCAATCTCAGAGGTAGTATATTTAAGTTGCAGGGTGTGTGGGGGTGCAGGGGGGGCTTGCCCTCCTGCAATAACAGGGTTTTAAGCTTCTATTCTGTTTTTTTTTTGTTCTTCTTAACTTCAAAATACATAACCCCGGGATTCTGAGTTCGATATTCAGAAACTCTGGATTCTGATCTTTTGAGATTATGAAGTGGACCTATATATATATATATATATATATATATATATATATATATATATATATATATATATGTGTGTGTGTGTGTGTGTGTGTGTGTGTGTGTGTGTGCATGTGTGTTTGTGTATGTCTATATAGAACACTTGAACGATTCCACAGAGTTTTCTCCCTAATGTTGTATGCTTTTATTGCATGATATGTTTGAAAAAGCAATGTTAATGCCTACAGTTCAGACGGTGTAGTGGTACATTGTTCTGACTGTAGTGAACAGGGTCCTGAGTTTGAGACTTGGGACTGATGTTTTTTTAATTAATGTTAAATGACTAGAATGCATGACATGTTTGTTAAAGCTTTGCAGATTCTCACAGCTCAGATGGTGTAGTGTTATGTTGCTTTGATTGTAGAGCACAGCATCCCAGGTTTGAGACTTGGTAAGGCTGTCTATTTTATTTCTGGGCAGAACCAGGTCTGATGGATACAGACTGATTAAGGCACCTTTAAGCAGTTGTAAGTGGGTTTGCGTGGGTTTGTGTGATGCTAAGCAATGTCAAGCTACTGTTAATCCATTTTAGCTTCACTTACCGCTGATTATTCCCTCTTACCCCCATGCTAATTTCTTTAAAAGAAAAGAAAAAGGGGTGATAGGGAAAGTGGTGAAGAAAGGGGCACACAGAGGGAAGTACAGTATGAAAGGTCAGCAGGGATGTGCAGAACAGGTGTAGGAGCTAGGAAAAGGTAGCTGTCCATTTCTTCTACAGCAACAGCTGTGAATTTCTACAGAATTTGGAGGTGAATTTGTACACTCAAACCCCTGAGAGAGGGGTGAGGACAACAGTAATGTTTTGTCAAGCCAATTGAATCAGATTACATGTGTCCAGTGGACATGTGTGCAAAATGGACAGCTATGTATGGGGCGTAATTTTTTTTGGGGGGGAACAGATGCCCTTTTTTTAAGGTAAGAGTGGGATGTTGGGGAAGCATAGTGGGTATATTTGGGGAGGTAAGTTGGGTAGGAAGACAAACAAGACAGACAAAACAGCAGACAGGGATGGTATATGACACATGTGGGGAGTAAACACTTTGGACGGGGAGGGTGGTTGGGACTCAGACGCCCATGATTCCCCAAATGGATACAGTGGGACTGAGGTTCCTATCCAAGGGCAGTCATCACTGCAACTTTACGGCCCCAAGTTTTGCCTCATATGTTTGGTCACTGTCCCATGACATTTTGGCCATCTGGCAGTTCATTGACAAACATTGTAGGTTGAGGTCAGTAAAGAGAGAGAGAGACATGTGAGTGTCACACTTCATACCCATCAGAATATACATGCTAATGTAGTAGCTGCTATTCTGTCAACTTACTATCTTTGTAGGGGCAAACTGTTAAAGATGTCCCTATATCTGGACTTTTGCCCCCCCTTTATGTATGGTGTCCAGATCCCTTGTTCTAGGTGGTTGAGAGGTATGGTAACAGCTACCTTAACATAAAGATGAGTATGCTGCTGCAGCCTTGGACACATAAGCGGTAGTGTGAACACTTTGGAGGACAGCAAGCTGTATGTGTAACTGTGGCAGCAATGGCAGCCCTGTCATTACAGCAAAGCCAGGGTAAGGGTACTTTTCACAGTCCAATCAAGGCATGTTCTTAAGCTACATCTGTTATAGGTTCATAGGTTGGTACTAGGCTATCGGCCCTAGGGCCTATACAAGCCTAGCCATAAATATTCCCTTGCTATTTCTTCCCACAGTATTTACTTCCTTGGACCCCTGTCTAGCAGGGCAACTGATGTGATCCCTGGGGTTAATTTCCTATCTCCCATCCAGTCATCAAGGTTCATTTTGAAGAGGGCCAAAGAGGCACTCTGTTTGACATGTATGAGCAGTCTATTCCAGAGTCTGGGGAGTCTCTGGATCAGGAACCTATCCCTCCAGCATACCCATGGCCCTGGCACCAATCATTTCTTTCTTTAAGGCCCTTTTGTAGAATATCCACATCATTTGGGGATTCAATAATGGCTCCCAGTTTGCAGTCATCTGCAAACTTTGTTAGCCAGAGTCCCTTAGTGTTGGCCTGCACATAGGGGAAGTATGCAACAGTGCCAATAACAGAGTAGTAGCTGGCGTATAGTTAGGCTATATGAATATGTACAGTGTGTCCCTACCTGCAGGCCTTTGACATGCAAAAATGGGTAGCAAATAATTCAGTAGCAGTAACCCATGGGGATTAAAATTGCATGACTCAGTCATTACTTGCTGTCTTCACAACAATGTAATTGAAGTACAATACACTAGATTCGAACCCAGGACTGCGTGTGGCAAAATGTACTATATACAAGGCATTTAACAGACTGAATACTGAGTCAGTGCTGCAGCAGATGTATTTGCAAGAAATATGTGCAGATATACAGGCTGACACATCTTGTCTGCATCCATCAGTATGTGCATGGCTTTCAAAGGCAGTTTTTCTGCAGCAAGGTCCCAGTTGAATATATGTACTTTGCCATTGATGCCTTAGCAGATGTTGCTGATAAAAGGGAACATTTACCTGCTATTCCAGGCCTCATGTACTTCCATTATTATTTATTTGTCTGGCTAATGGTGTATTTTTACATCAGAGTCTCAGGTACTCCCATATTTCCCATTAGGTTTAATTTCAGTCTGTCAGTGGGAATCAGTATGTTTTGCCGGAAACACCTGTTTTAGTTAAGATCTGTGTGGTGTAGTGGATTAATGCAGTAGGCTGTGGTTGACAGGGTCCTGGATTTGAAACATGGGATAAGTGATTATTTTGTACATGTGACTAACAATATGAGAAACACATAAGATCATTAAGTCTCATTTAAGAGGATATGGGTGGTATGACACATATCACCACATTGAGGCTCTTCACTTAGTTCTACGCAAATCCATGCTAAAAAATTAAAAAGAAAAGGGGGGGTGATAGGACATTGGTGAAATAAGGCAAACAGGGGGAAAGCATTGTGAAACACAGGTAGGGATGTGCAGGAAGAGTGTAGGAAAGAACCTTAACTTTCCATTTCTTGTACAGCAACAGCTGTGCATTTTGACAAATTTTTAGATGAATTTGGACTCTTAAACTCCAGAGAGAGGGGTGAGGACAACACAAATGTGTTGTGATGCCAGTTGGACTGAATTAGTTGTGTCCAGTGGACATGTGTGCAAGATGGAGAGCTATGTATGTGGCGATATTTTTTTGTGAGACAGATGCCTTTTTTTTTTTTTTTTGCGGAGAGAGTGGAATGTTGGGGTGGGGGTATAGGTACATATGGGAAGGTATGTTGGGTAGGAGAGGATGCAATTGCAGACAGACAAGACAGCAGACAGGGGTGGTGTGTAACACATGAGAGGGATAAACACCTTAGATGGAGAGGGTGTTGTGGAATCAGAGTCATATGTGCCTCCAGACAACAGCAGTGTGACTGACATCCCCACCCATGAGCAGTTCGCCCTGCTTCTTCAGTGCCCCAAGGGTGGCTATAATAGAAGCTGAGCACCAGGGCCAGCCTGCCCCACGAGGTTGGCCAGTGTGCCCTCTGTCTGGTGCAGGAGTTGTTCATACCTCTGATAAATGATCCTGCTCACCATGGCTGGTGGTTGCTGTTGGATGACTACTGCTCCTGCACCACTGCTCTCAGGGGGAGGCTGGGCCCCATCCCCTGAAGCAGTTCCACCCAAAGGTGCTGCAGAGGCAGCAAAGAGGGCACCAATCACTTGGGTTCCAGACATGCCAGGACCCGATGCCATGGCCTGCTGAGTTAGGGTAGGTGGATCACTGGGAACTGGCTTACCCTGTCGTGCTGTGGTGATAGATATATAGCAGTAAGTATAGGTTAGTTATGAAGAAAACAGTGTTAGTAATAAAAGCATGTCAAAACATTGGAAATAACCGAATTACATTCCAATGCATATTATGTGAAACATAACAATAAATAATAGAACAGTCATTATATTAACAGCATGCCAGTAATAGTTACAGCATAAGGCCAACAAAATAGGTAATTCAACAAGATATGTTAATATGCAACCATTATAAAACATAATAATAAAACACATGCCCCAAAATAAAGTTTAATGTAACAACATATGTTAATAACAAACCATAATCAATGAATAACAATAATACATAAATGAAGATAAGGGGGTGGGGAGAGAGAGAAATACAGTCCATTAATACCATTATAGGCTTTATACTTGACAACAATACTACTACCTACTCTACAGGTCTGTCCTTTCTTTATGTGCATAGGTGCCCTATAGCGGTTGTAGCATGTGCATACCTCTCAAGCTATCTGCATGGGAGGCCAAGCAATAACAACTGTGGGTACACAACTACACAGAACAGTTGCACATCAGGTGAACCTATATAACTACTAATAAACTACTGTTTGTGGATGATGACAGAGCATTATGAGGCCATAACTCAACCCATTTAGCTACATGAATATGTGGAGTTCTGCTATACATATACTCCTGAGTTACCTTTAAGCAGTGCTGAGTACCACAACACACCTTGCAAACCCACTCACCTATGCTTAAGCTTGACATTTAAATAAATAATTAAATACATCCAGTTTCTATTTTTAGATGTCTGGCAGGTGTCTCAGCACCACTTAGCATTGATGTGCTCCGTGGCGTACCACCCAAACATAATTATAAAAAAAAATAAAAGAAATTAGATTGATATAATACAGTTGGACAGAGCAGGGAGTGTGTTACTCCTCTGTGGACACAGTGAGCACCACACTCCCTATACTGATTCAATAACCATGTTCACAGTTCTCCCTCGGCAGTGCACCATGTTTAATATGTATGGCGCACTGCCGAGGGGGAACAGTGTATATGGACATAGTAACATTCTGTATAGGGTCTACACTATGCCTACACAGATTTTATTAAATCTAGGGGGCTGTCTTTTAAAGTGTAAGGAATATGTACTGTATAAATGTAAAGGTTATGCTGTGTTAACTAAAAAATCTGCTGCTGGTAAACCCATATGCATAGGTGAGGATTTATTCTATCTTAAGAAATCCTTGTAACAGGAAAAACAGTTATTCTCTATTATGAAAATGTTGTGCCATTATGTGCATTTGTTCGATAAATGAACTTGTAGCGATGCAAAAGGCCACTTGAATAAAATATGGCTAGTGATCTGGTTGTTTATTTTCCACAAGAAAACTGTAACTGCTGATTATAAGCAAACTTCAAAGGATACTCAATACCATGGTGAAGTCAAACACAGACAAGACAGATGAGCAACTATAGACCTACTTGCTTAGCATGAAAGAACACATTTTCATCTGTTAAATTAGCATCCCACCTCAGTGGGAGTTCCCAAAAAGTGTTCTTCTAAAGAAACTAAGCCAAGAAGATGATATTGAGCTTGGTGACCTTCAAATGATGCATAGCACAACAGCATGACAACAGTTACCTCAAGCTCAAGGGAACATAATTCTGTCACCATGGTTAAACTGGGACTCACAGAAAACCTATATGGACTTAAATGACAAGGGTGTCCAGGACTATAAAAAATTTAAAATGATAAATATTGTCAATGATTAAATCTTTACTTCAGGCCCAATTTTTTAATTGCATACCTAGACATTTAAAATGGACAAACTGGTAAGATCACAAATGGTTGGCTTTTTTCACATTTTTAAAACTGTAGATAGGACCTCACAAAAAATGTAATTAAAGTTTAGAAATATTGCAGTATTGAAATGTAAAAGGGCACTGCCCGATAATGTTAAACAGTTGGTATACCAGAGTGATCCTAAATATAGTGAAATGTTAGTTATGTTAATGACGAATTTATCATGAAATGAATTTGAAAACACTAAATTGGATTTACTTACAGTAAGGGCTAATAACAAGCCTTTACTTATATGTTTAATTTGCCGGCAAACAAACAAAAAACACTGTCTTTATCTGAGATGGTTTATGTTACATTAGCAGGGCATATGGCCACATACTGTGCAGTTAGTAAAAATACTATGCTAGCAAAAACTCATGATGGACAATACCCCTACATAGAGCTGCAGGGAACATAAAGTGAGTAGATGGGGTCCCAATGAAACCTCATAGCCCAACTGTATAACCCTACTTTCAACTAAGAAATGGTCTTCATTACAGGGTAACAAACGACAGTGAAGAGGTACTGAGACACTTGTTAGTTCCAACAACTTTTTGAACACTTATAATGAGGTTAGCACATTGTCACAATTTGGCTGGTCATTTGGAGAATGAAAAAGAAGAAAGCTAGATTTTACTGGCCTATTTTTATTAAAGACATGAATAACTTGATTCTGGATATGGATGTATGTGCTTTTCTGTGAGTTTTTCTGTGTTCTTAACCCTTAAATTGAGTAGCATAGTCTGGATACAGGTTTGATGCATCCAGAGCCATCTTGTGTTGATAGGGGCCTGTCTTCTCTGCTAGTGGGAGTAGCATGGCTGCCTAGATGTTTTCTGGCACACGCTGATTGATAAAGAAAGCAGGGGATAGCAGGATTGGCTAGATTTCTGTGTTACTAGAATCTTCTATTTTTTGTGGTATTTAAACCCCATGTTTGAGCTGGTTTGGGCTTGTTTGCACATCATGTAGCACAGGTGCACTGTTTGTAACCCATTGCAAGGTATTCCAGCTACAGATTTTCCCTTAGTAGCACTTGTGTGATCACCTAGTAGTACTCATCATAGACCTTCCACTATTTACCCCCTTAGCTCACTTTGGCCTCTGTCCCTCAGATTCTGACAAATATGGATGGATCATTTCATACTGTTTCTCCTGCCAGTCTGGTTGATATGGGCATCCTAAGACAGTGCAGCAACTGCGTCATGTACACAGACAACCCTCTAGTACTACCATGTAGGAACACAATTTGTGAGAGATGCAATTGCTTTAAGAACCTAGAGTCTATACTCTCTCATTCACAAGCCAATATATCTGGCACTGAGAAGGTTGTCAACACAAACACCAGATCTCAAACACCACCCATACCTGCACAACACACACCCACATATGTGGAGGCCCTCAACAAAAACATACCCAAACAAAAGGCCTAACCATAAACCCAACATATTAGTCATAGGAGACCATTGTGAGACACACAGATCTGCTCCCACACAGGGAGGATAAAGAAAAAGTTATGGTTAGTTGTTTGTCAGGAGCCCGAATCCACCATATCACCCATGCACTCAAGTCTCTCAACAACAGGTACTGTTATGACTCTGTCATAGTCCATGTTGGCATGAATGACTTGAGACATACCTTCCTGGACTATATGAAAAGAGACATGATTGAGCTCACTGAATATGTGTCCCAGGCAGGTATGTCCCTAGCCTTAAGCAGCATTCTAACATCACCCAGAATGATGCCTTAGTGCAAATAGAAAATGATTGATTTTAACAATTGGTTTAGTTTCTGGTGTCATTCCAAGGGGATCAAGTACCTGACAGCTTGGGAAGACATGATTGACAGACCACGATGCATTGCCAGAGATGGCCTGCATCTGGCTTCAGGCAAAGGATCTTGCCTACCCCATAGTGCCTTTGTAGGCAATGCCATAAGGTTAAAACTACCAACATGAAAATTTAATCAAAACACAAATTAAAGGTCATGCTACTAAGCACTAGGCATCTAAACATGAAACTGCACTCATTGCAAGTATTCTTAACCTTGGAAGATGCTGACATATTTTCAGTTACAGAAACCTGTTTCACAGCTGTGGAGAGCATCCCAGCCATATCAGATTACTCATCCTATCATACATTCAGACCCCATCCCATGGGCAGCAAAGCAAAAGGAGGTGGAGTTGCAGTATATAATAGAGACATACATACCTCCACTCTGGTCAAACAATATGGTGCTCTGGAGACATTCCAGATGTAGTTAACCATTGACAAGACCCTTATTCAAATTATAGCTAGCTACAGGCTCCCAACTTTGATGGAAGATGCCCACTCCACCTATCTGGACCTCTTCGAATCTATCAAGATTTAACCCTTTACCCTGATCCTGGGCAACTTTATCTATCCAACCATAGATTGGAAGAACTGCTTATGTCAAAACACAAAGGGCCAGAGATTCCTTGATTTCATCAGTGCAAATGCCTTGGACCAGCTGGCTGACACCCCCACAAGAGGTGATAATATCTTGATCTTGGTATTAACTGACATGAGTAACCACTACAGCATCCCTACAGTGTCATCCTTCCTGGTAAGATTCATCCACAAAGTGGTCACTTTTGAAGTCACTATCTCCCCCAAATCCCCCCTAGCTATCGTCAAACAAAAAAACTTCTCCAAAGCTGATTATAACCTCCTGATGGAAGGTATCAACAGCTTCACAACCCTCTCCCCCTCCATAGGAACTGGCACATATGTTCAAACCTACACCAAAGTACTATATGAGCATTTATATAGCTGCATGGAATCAGGAATACCCAACAGAACAAAATTATCTGCCTCAAGGAAGAGTAAACCTGTCTGGTGGGCATCTGCAATAAATAAACTCTATAATAAAAGGAAAAAATTGCTGTCCAGGACCAAGAAGGAGCAGGTGCCTAATTGAAAGCAATTTCTCCTTAGCTTGAACAAGCAAATAAGAGCATTAGTGAAGTCCTCCAGAGCAAACTTTGAGTCCAAGCTGGCCACATTTACTAAAGACAGTCATAAGTCTTACATATGTCCACAATCTCAAATGAAATGCTCAGATTTGCTCAGAACTGGTGGTCAAGGACACCGCATACACAAGCATCATAGATATAGCCAACATGCTGGCAGACAGGTTCAATGAAAATGTCATCCCTCTGTCCCCCCATCAGTAAATCATAACAAATCCAGCACCTGCCCCCCTCCCCTTATCTCTAGGGAGCAAGTCCTCACTTCTCTCTCAAAGGCAAAAAAATACAGCCACCATGGGACCCGATAACATCCCAGTCTGCAAATAGAAACAATCCTAGCTTGGTTTGTGACTTACTGTGGAGCTGACTGGTAAGAGAAGTTTTATTTGAACTAACATTGTATTCATTATCACTGTTTCTCACTGTTTGTACATAGGAAGGGACTGTTAAGATTTACTTTGATTCATTTGTTGTTGTTTCACCTTTAATTTCGCTGTTTGTTAGAAAGGGATAGGTTTTAGACAGACAAGCTCTAGCCACCCCAAGGGGCCTAGACAGCTATAAATTTACACAGACTGCAGAGAGGAAAATCCTGAGCATATCTAAGCAATCCTATCTTGGTTTGTGATTTATCTATCTTTATTGTTAAAAAGAAGTGCTACTGTGAGTGATAGTGACGTAAAGGAATTACAATTTTTATCTAGCTTGTAGAACTTGTATGGTCAGAACAACTTACTGTACTTTGTTTAGTTGTATATTGCTGGTGCGATTTTTTTGTCATGGAAGTTGATTTAAGTTCTCTTTGAATTCTGTGGTTACTGATTTTGATTATTCTTTTCTTTTGTAATATTCTATTCATTTGAAGCTGAATATGGATTCCTTAAATGAGTATGCAATTAATGATTTTCTAATGCACAAATATCTTGTGCGATGTAATAAATGCTATGCATATTTAAAGGTAACAGCTGATAACACTGGTGATCTGTGGTCCTCATGTCAAAAGTTGGATGATTTGCTTACCATTGTTAGAAGTAAATCTAGACTTAGTGATGATGATTGCACTTGTGCAATTGGCATGGCTTGGATTGTTTGATATATTAATGATGGACTGATGGACTAAATAATGTTAGGCATAGAACAAGTAGAACAGATTTAGGAAATGATGCATCTATTTTCTGCAAAGACCATTCAACCCCTATGAAACAAGACAATGCCCCTGACAGCTTTAGAATTCTGGATGTAAGTGTTCAGTAATCTGAAGATTCAGTTTGTTTAGAAGGAAACAAAAAAGAAAGAAAGGAAGAAGTTCTCAACAAATAACAAGGAAGAAAAAGAAACGGACTACTGACTGTAAAGGAAAAAGAATACATACTAAAAGGACACTGCTTTGTTATGTAACACACAGGTTACAGGGAATGATGATATTTTTTCAATCAGAAAACCTTCAATCTACAGAAAAAGGCATCATCTTTCCAATATAGAAGGTAGAAAAAAGAGGCAAGGAGCTGGTGAAAAGGAAGAAATCAAAATTGGATGTGGAAGAATTGATGAACAATACTGTAAGAAAAAAGAAGAGAAAGACAGATGTTAACTACTTGACTCAAGCTGTGGATTTACAACACCAGCTGGATGAGAATTTAATACACACTGAGAACAGTGGGATTAATAAGACTAATAGTGATGAAGATCTATCCTTTGTAACAATTGCTAGAGGAGATATTATTATATTAGACAATGAAGATTCTTCAGAGCTGGCCAGCAAAGATATTCTTGTAATTGGAGATTCAATTATTAGAGGAACTGATATGTATATTTGGAGAGATCATAATGAACATTGAGTAGTGTTATGTTTGCCAGGAGTGAAAATAGAAGATGTGAGACAAGCCTTGGAATGCCTTAATGTAAGAAAGTATGGACCTGTTTTTATTCATGTTGGTACAAATGATGTCAAGGATTCTCTGACTGTTAGTAGAGAACTGATATCCCTCTTAGATAGTATTACTTGCACTGGTGTTAGGATGTATTTTTCACAAATCACCTATAGAAAAGATAGTCAGGTCATTGTGAAAGAAATGATTTTTGGGGTTTAAAAAAATGGAAATGTGTAGAGCATTCAAGCCTTGTTTTGGGCACACGTCTTCAGACAGGATGTTGTGCATTTGTCTAGATCAGGGAAGAGAATTTTTGTAGGAGATAATTTGCAATATTTGACAAACACTAGGCAGGATTTTTGCCATGTTGAAAATTTAACAACTCACAGATATCAAGATTTGATGAATCTCTGATGGTTGTTAATGCTAGATTCATAGGTTTATAGGTTGGTACTAGGCTATTGTCCCTAGGGCCTATACAAGCCTAGCCATAACAATTCCCTGGATATTTCTTCCGACAATATTTACTTCCCTGAACCCCTGTCTAGCAGGGTGACTGATGTGATCCCCGGGGTGAATTTCCTATCTCCCATCAAATCATCAAGGTTCCTCTTGAAGAGGGCCAAGGACGCTCTCTGTTAGACATGTATGGGCAGTCTATTCCAGAGTATGGGGAGTCTCTGGGTCAAGAACCTATCCCTCCAGCAAGTTTTGTTCATTGTGATGACAAGGTTTAGATCCCTGGAGCATGTGGCTCTGAGGGATTGGGAGTTCTTTAAGTGGAGCATGTCCAACAGCTCAGGGTTTGACATGGCCTTGTATGTTAAGCAGAGATTGCCTCTGAGTAGATGATATGCCACAGAGTAGAGCTGGAGTATTTTTAGATGGTCAGCATAGGGCATCTGCTTTAGGCCTGTGATTCTTCTAGTGAGGTATTTCTGTGGCCTTTCCAGCTGTTGCAGATGTCTTGTGAGGTACATACCAAATGGAGCATTGTACTCTATAATGGGTCTAATGAGGGATGAGTACAGTGGGACAACTACCTCCTTTTTTCTGGATGAAAAGCCCTTAGTGATGAGGTGTGCCACATAGAAGGATTTCCTGACTGTTGTGGCAATGTGGCTATCGAAGGTGAGACCACTGTCCACCTGTGTCCCTAAGTTTCTCATCACACTTTTGATGTTTAGTGTACTGTCACCTAGGTGGTAATTCATGGGTACATGGAGCATTAATAATAAATTTTCTTTTATTGGAAAACTTGCTATATTCCCACAAGATTGATGTTGTTATTGTTTGTGAAACACGGTAAAGAACAATGACTGGAAACCAGTTCTGTCAGGATGTAAATGTTTTTACTGTAACAGACATTCTAACAAAAAAATCAGGTGGAGGTGTTATGGTAAGGATCAAAGACAGCGATGAGACCTGTGATTATTACATGTTCAGTGATAACACCAATACTATAGACAGTGTAACTGTGACAGTAAAGACAACCCTGGAACATATAACAATTGTTAAAGTGTATAGACTACCAAAGTCAAGTGCAGATGACCTAGAGAAATTCATATATTTTTTCCATGAAACACAGGAGGGAAGAATAATATTAGCTGGGGACTTAAATTTACCAGAAACAGACTGGTATAATATTGATTCAACAATGTTAGTAAGGAAATTATTTACAGTGTATATTCAGGAACAACAATTGCTTGAGATTGTAAAAAAAACCTACCAGGGGACGGGACATACTAGACATTGTTTGTGTTCCCAAAGAAATGACTGTAACTTCAAGTTGATGTGCAGTAATAATGGGGTTATAAAGGTAAATTTGTTGCTAGATAATTCTGCCAAATGGAAATCTAAGGCAATGCACAGAAGGTTAATTACAGATTATATGGAAGCAAAACAGTCAGTATGTAAAGCTAACTGGAGTGAGGTGCTCAGTGGAAAAACTGCATATGGAATGTGAAAAGTTTTGAAAGAGAAATTGTTTGGGTGCAAAAAGTGAAAAAAAAAATGTTTAACATCAGTATCTAGGCATACAACATCAGGCAGATATATTTCCATAAGAACACGATATCTGATTAAGGTGAGAGACAAAAAAAAAAAAAAAAAGAAATGGAAGAGACGTCGAACTACAACTATGAAAACTAAAATAAACAAGCTGGACAAACAGATTAAGTGTAGTGTGAGACAAGATCAAGAAAATTTTGAAGAAAATTTATATAGTGGTATTGAACATAATAAGAAACCTTTTTATAGATACATAAGATGTGGAAGGAGTAAAGACACACAAACTGATAAACTGTGTGCAGATTCTAAAATTTATTGTCAGACACAACAGATTATAGATATATTTACAAAATCTTATGCAAAACAGTTTGGCTCCACAAAAGGGGTGGAAGTTGTCCTAGTGACATTCCGGTAATCCCAGATACTGGAATCAAATTAGATTATACTGAAAAAGAACTGTGCAAAATTAATCCAAACAAAGCACAGGGAGGAGACAGAGTTAGTAGGAATGACCTGAGAGCACTTCAGCAAGAACTTAAAGTACAGTTATATCTTTTATTCACTAGGTCATATAAATATTGGGAGATTCCTCAAGATTGGAGACATGCACTTATTAAAGCTGTTTTTTAAGGGAAAGGGGAGTAGGACAAACCCAGAGTCATATAGACCCTTAAGTCTATTTTCATGTTGTGGAAAAATAATGGAGAAGGTAATATTGGATAAGTTATTGTCAGAATTGGATAGGTTGGGACTTGAAACCATATATCAGTATGCATATGTTGAAAACAGATCTATTACCACCTGTAACATGATGTTTTATAACAATATAATAACGCGTCGATATTTGATCGAAAGTTTAGGTTAGCGAATACCTAAACGTTGATCTGGTAATATCAAAAAATTAAAGCAGTGAACGGCCGATTTAACCCAGGGAATGAATTCCCTCAGCTGCAAAAAAAAAAAAACAAAACAAAATGGGGGGGGGCTTTGCCTCCAGATGTGGGGAGCTGTACCCCCACACCCCCCTAACTAAATATACCAACTCCAAGATCACTCTACAGTGGGGAAAAGGGCAAAATCCACATAATGGACAAGGGAATTCTTTCCCTGCGTTAAATCGGCCATTCATGTTTTTTTGCTTTCACTATTACCAGATCGACGTTTAGGTATTCACTAACCTAAATGTTTGATCGGGTAATAGGAACCCTATAATAACAGCTATGAATGAAAAATTGTGCTGTGATTTAATTTATATAGATTTAACTTCAGCAGTTGGCAGGGTCATACACAAAACCCTGATCAATAAATTAGTACAACTAGGCACTGATGTACTCTTGATAATATGAATAGCTGCATGGCTTACAAATAGGACATGGCAAGTATCATACAGCAACTGGGCAGGTGAAATCATTTGTTACAGTCAGGGTCTCCCAGAGGCCTCTGTCCTAGGCCCTTACTTGTTTAGATTGTATCTTTCACACCTAACTTTTTCATCTGAGGTGTTCTACTGTCTGTATGCAGATGACCTGAAATTGGGTGAACTGATTACATGTGTTACAGATAAGGCATGTCTGCAAAATAACTTGACTAAATTGACCATTTGGGCACAGGAGAATAATATACTGATAAATACATAAAAAACTAAGCATATACGATTTTGGAGACATAAATTGGATGGTGAATATTTAATACAGCACACAATGATTGAAACTGTTGACTCATTTAAGGACCTGGGTATATGGGTAGATTCAGCTATGAGTTTTTCTAATCATATCAACCAATTGGTTAATAATAGTTATAGAACTATAGGTTGTATACAAAGATTTATAAAGTCTAGGAAATCAAAAATAATGAAGTCATTGTTTGTTAGTTATATTAGACCCAAATTTGAGTATGGAAGAACACTATGGAAACCCTATAAGAAAACAAGCATGAGAAAACTGGAAAGAGTACAGTACAGCAGAAATGTACCAAGGCTATCCATGGATGTGAAAATTTAAGTTATTATGAAAGAGTAAAATATCTGAACTTGTACAGTGTCTCTTACAGATATCTAAGAGGAGATCTTATTCAGGTATATAAGACATTTAGTGACAAATCTTAAACTGTGAGCTTTGGCCAGCTAAGACCTGCATGCAATCAGTTGAACATATAAGTGAAGTTAAGTAAATCTTTATCTGCACTTTTTTCAAATAATACACAATTTAAATTAATTTGTTTGTGTTGCATTGAGCAATATCTAGCTGGAAGTTGTGACTCTGTTTTTTCAGTTAAGGCTTGTTAAAAATCCTGCATAGCCAGTGATAAGTGGGGGTAGTTCCCTTCATTGTTATTCAGTTTTTCTGCCTTATAAAAGTGGTACAGTTTGAAATATTGTCTGCTTAAACTGTGAGCTTTGGCCAGCTAAGACCTGCATGCAATCAGTTGAATGTATAAGTGAAGTTAAGTAAATCTTTATCTGCACTTTTTTCAAATAATACACAATTTAAATTAATTTGTTTGTGTTGCATTGAGCAATATCTAGCTGGAAGTTGTGACCCTGTTTTTTCAGTAGGTCCCCACCCACTCTCCCTGCTTTTGTTTTGGTGTTTGTTTTGGTGTTAATCTTGGTGGCTTTGAAACTGCCCACCCCTCTTGTAAATTTGCACTTGGATACTCCTCCTGGGCCCATCTCATTTGCTCACTCAAAAAAAAATATTGTTTTTATCTGCTTTTACTGTATTTGTGTTTCTTCCTACTTTATTTTGCTTTTGCATCATCTTAAAAGTACTCAATTGTATTTATTACTGCTTGGTGTAACTCATTCTAAGCCTTTTAGTTTAAGCGCTTGGGCTTCAGACCAGTTGTTTTACATTAAGAAGGTTTGTGGTCTGCACTGAAATGGCAGAACAGGTAGCTTACACCCTTCTCTAAGTTGGGAACTGCTGATTGAGGGCTCAGTGTCTGTTATTCTAAAAGTGTATTAGTTCTGGTTTAAGCACTTGGGCTTCAGGCCAGTTATTTTACATTAAGAGGGTTTGTGGTCTGCACTCTTGTGGGAGGAGAGGCTGGACTCTGCCTTTCTGGGCTGGGAATTTCTGGTTAAAGGCTTATAGTGCCTGCATATTTGAACTGCTTCTTACTGAAATTGGTACACCTTGTTTGCTGTAGCATAGACTAGATCCAGGCCTGCTGAATCCTAGCTTTGTTTGTATAACTTGAGCACTAATCCAGGCATTCTTTAAAGTATTCAATTGTATTTATTACTGCTTGGTAGTAACAATTAAAGTGTAGCTATCATTCTAAGTCTTTTGGATTAAGCACTTGGGCTTCAGACCAGTTGTTTTACATTAGGAAGGTTTGTGGCCTGCACTGTGGTGGCAGGACAGGTAGCTTACATCCTTCTAAGTTGGGAACTGTTGATTGAGGGCTCAGTGTCTGTTATTCCAAAAGTGTATTAGTTCTGGTTTAAGCACTTGGGCTTAAGGCCAATTATTTTACATTAAGAAGGTTCGTGGTCTGCACTCTTGTGGGAGGAGAGGCTGGACTCTGCCCTTCTCAGCTGGGAATTTCTAATTAAAGGCTTATAGTGCCTGCATATTTGAACTGTTTCTTACTGAAATTGATACACCTTGTTTTCTGTAGCATAGACTAGATCCAGGCCTGCTGAATCTAGCTTTGTTTGTATGCTTGTTGTTTGTTTGCTTGTTATTTCCCTGAAATGCTAATTCCACCTAAAATGCTGCTTTTCAGCACTTCTGTGGCTCCCTAGTGATATCTGCATTGCTTACTGTACTTATTTCCTTGTTTCACTTGGAAAAAAGTTACTGCTTGTTGTTTTTGCATTTAAGTTATCTGTACCACAGTTGCAGGCTAAACACTCAAGTGTGCTAGCCTCCTCTTTGTATTTAAAGTAATTTAAGCTCTGCATTTCTCTTGTTTCTGAAAAAATCCTTGTTTTCCCGCCTTTCTGAACTAGGCTAGTCCAGTTTTCAGGCTTTACTGAATCCAGGACTGTGGTAAAGGTTCCTGTGTTGCCCATATCATACTTGGATAGTTAGGTGGCCTCCTTGTTCACTGTGAGAGAGGGAACTCTGAACAGCCTATCTGTCCTTGTAGGAGTGGTCCCAGCCCAGCAACTTGTAGCTCATTGGCCATTTTGGGCTAATTTCTATCCCTTTTGATCTCCCTGGTATAAAAACCACTTAGCGTGGTTTTGCGTGGGTTTGCGCACCGCACAGCACTGTTTAGCTACAGTTAAACTATTCCAGGCTCCACGAAGTCTGCACTTCAGTTTTTCCCTTGAAACTTGAAACACTTCAACCCAGCACTAGAAATAAGGCAATTTAAGGCCGGCACTTACTAAAACTCACTGAAACTAGCACTAGCTTACAGCTTGCACTTCAGCCCTATACTCAGAAGTATAAGGCTCTTTACTCATCCAATCAGCACTACAGTCCCAACCATCTATTCAGGCATGTTCAAGGGACAGCTTCAGGTGTGCTCTCTGGTCCAGCTAGTGAATCTGGGCATCCTGAGGCAATGTGACAATTGCCTCATATACACAGACAACCCCCTCCTCTTCCCAACCAACACAAACATATGTGAGAGATGCAGCTACACAGCCAAACTGGAGGCTAAGCTCTCTCAACCCACAACTGGATCAACCAGTCACAAGGAGAAGGGCAACACTAACAACACATTACTAGACTCACATAGACCAGCCATAGCTGCACCAGAAAACAACTCTCAAAAACACACAAAAACATACTCGGAGGCTCTAAATAAGAACCTGCCTAAACAACAGAGACCTCCTAAGCATACACCCAAGCAACCCCCACCCCACAACAGAAACCAGGTAACAGATACATCACAACGTCAGTGTGCCAAGCAAAAACAGCCCCTAAGGCTAAATAACAAAGTAGTAATCTGTGATTCTATCATCAGGCACACAGATGTCCCACTCACTAGACTGAACAAGGAGAAGGTTACCGTAAACTGCCTGTCAGGTGCCAGAATCCGCCACATAACACATGCACTCAGGTCACTCCACAACAAGTACAAATATGACTCTGTCATTGTATATGTTGTCGTAAATTACCTGAGACGTACCTCCCTGGACTACACGAAAAGAGACATGGAGGAGCTCTTTGACCATGTAGCCCAGGCTGGTATGACTCTGACTCTGAGTAGCATCCTGCCCTCACCCAAAATGATGCCAGCATACGAAGAAAAAATTATCAGTTTCAACAATTGGTTAAACTACTGGTGTCATTCAAAGGGGATCCAGTACTTGTCAGCCTGGGACGACATGCTTGACAAGCCACATTGCTTCTCCAGAGACTGCTTGCACCTGTCACCCCTGGGATTTCGAATACTGGCCAAGACTCTTGCTGCCCCAATACTGCCTTTTTTAGGCAAGGCTCAAAAGACAAACCTGCCTCCATAAACAACAATAATAAACAAAAACTGAGGGTAATGCTGCTCAACGCCAGAAGTCTAAACCTCAAAATGCATGCACTCAAGGCTCTCCTTAGAATGGAAGAAATTGACGTATGTGCAGTGACATTAACCTGGTTCAAGGCTCCAGAGAGCACCCCAGCACTACCAGGCTATAACTCCTACCATACTTTTAGGTCCCAAAACCAGGACCGAAACACAAAAGGAGGGTGTGTGTCCATATTCATCAAGAACACCCACACCTCCAGGTTAGTAACACAGCACACAGAATCTGAGACCATCCAAGTGCAATTGACAGTGGGTAAATTGACTGTTATAGTTTGCTGCAGATCTCCCACCTTGTCTCAGGACCCTCACGCAGCATTCCTGAGAACATTAGAAAGTATGAAGATTCTACCCAACACCATGCTACTGGGTGACTTCAACTATCCAAACATTGACTGGGAAAACTACTCAAGCTCAAATGCCCTAGCCCAATGCTTCCTTGAGTTTATAAACTCAAACACCCTTGAACAGCTGGTCACTACTCCCACAAGAGGTGACAACATACTGGACCTGGTCATCACCAACATGGGGAACCTATGTTCCACACCTGAGGTAAACTTGTCATTGGTAAGATCAGATCACAAACTAATCACACTGGACATCCACATCCCGACCCCCACCCCAGTCAAGGAAATCAAGGCAAAAAACTTCTCTAAAGCCAACTTCACACTCCTCAAGACTGAGGTGGGAAGTTTCAAAGCTCCCAATCAAATGGAAAATGATGACCCATCGGCAGAATCCTTTACAAGTGCATTCTATGAACACCTTCAAGAATGCATGGACCGAGCCATCCCAAGTAAAACCAAGACCAACTCCTCAAAAAAGAGGAAGCCAGTCTGGTGGACATAAATAAACTTTACAATAGAAGGAGGAAACTCCTGCAAGATAGAACAAAATCCCAAAATACGAAGGCATCTCTGATTAAGATCAGTAAAAAACTGCACTCCCTCATTAAATCATCCAAGGGCAACCTCAAAAGAAAAATAGCCAATGACTCTAAGGATAACCACAAGGCCTTCTTTAACTATGTCAAGAGTCTAGGGGCAAACTCTCAGATATGCTCAGAGCTAGTGCATAATGGCCATAAATACACTGAACCAACCGACATTGCCAACATCCTGGCTGACAAGCTCAGTGCAGACTTCACCCCCCTCTCCACCAAAGGGGCTAGCACCCATCCCAGAAGAATGCGGCACTCCAGATATCTCAGACACACAAGTAAAGACAGCCCTTGCAAAGGCCAAAAACACAGCATCAATGGGACCAGATGCTATCCCAGGTTGTGTCTTACACGAGCTTCAAAATGAACTAACCCCCCCATCTCAAATCACTATTCAAACTCAGCCTCTCTACAGGCTATGTACCCAAAGAATGGCATACAGCAACAGTCGTACCACTCCACAAAGGTGGTGCCACAACTGACCCTGGGAACTGTCACCCTATAAGCTTGACTAGCTTGGTCTGCAAAGTCATGGAATGCATTATCATGGAGCTCATTAACAGGGACATTGGGAACCTCCAGACACTGGACCCCACCCAGTTCGGCTTTGTTAAAGGCAGATCTTGCCTCCTGAACTTGGTCGACTTCTTCGGAACAGTCACCAAGGCCATAGATGAAGGGAAGGTGGTCCACACAGCATATCTGGACCTCGCTAAGGTGTTTGACACCATCCCACACTTAGGAATCATAGACAAACTCACCAGCTTAAATATTAAACCCTATGTCATGAGATGGGTTGCCAATTGTCTCTCAGACAGAACCCACTTGGTAAGAGTGGCAGGCACCTTGTCTGACTCTAAACCAGTCACAAGCGGAGTCCCACAGGGCTCATTCCTGGGACCCCTCCTGTTCGGTATATATTTCTTTGAAGTACAGGCAAAGGCGGAGGTACTGTGGCTAACAAAGTTCGCAGATGACTGTAAATTGGGTACAATTATTTACTCTCCAGCTGACACAGACATCCTGCAAAAGGGTCTCACAGAGACAAACACCTGGGGTCAAAGTCACGGCCTCAAGCTAAATGCCAAAAAATGCATAGTAATCCCATATGGGAAAAACAAAGTACCTACAAACTACCACATAGATGGGAATCCACTAAGTACAGAAGAAGTAATTACGGACCTGGGTACCCAAGTAGATAGCATTGCTCTCCTTTGATAACCACATAGCCAAAACAGTCAGGAAGTCCTTCTATGTGGCACACCTGATCACAAAGGGTTTCTCATCCAGATCCAAGGAGGTGATTATGCCCCTTTACTCCTTACTTATTAGGCCCATAATAGAGTACAATGTGCCATTTGGGATGTACCTCACTAGACACCTGCAACAACTAGAAAGACCACAGAAGTACTTCACTAAGAGGATTAAGGGCCTTAAACAAATACCCTATGAAGCATGACTAAAAAAGCTCCAGCTCTTTTCAGTCGCTTACCATCTGCTCAGAGGTGACCTATGCCTGACCTATAGGGCCATGTCAAACCCTGAACTAATGGACATGCTTCACCTCAAAAAAAACAAGGTCCCTCAGAATCACTTGTTCTAGTAACTTGAACCTATGTACAACAATAAACAGGACATGCTGGAGGGATAGATTCCTGTCCCAGCGACTCCCCTCACTCTGCAATAGAATCCCAATCCATATTCGACAGAGCTCCTCTCTGACCCTTTTCAAGAGAAATCTTGATGAGTGGATGGGTAATCATAAGTTCTACCTTGGGATCACTTCAGGAGCCCTGTTGACAGAGGCTCAGGTTACTAATCTAATGGGGAGGCGAAAGCCATCACTCTGTGGCTAGGCTTATAAATGCCCATGGACAGATAGCCTAGTACTTACCTATGAACCTATGAACAACTACATCTGGGAATGTTTGGGGTTAACAAAAAGTACTAGAGAATCATCAGATAACCTATGTTGTATGTATGTATGCATGTTTGTATGTATCCTACATGAACTCCTTCAGGAACTAGCAGCACCATTAGGCACCCTATTCAACCAAAGTCTGAGTACCGGCTTTGTCCCAGCCAAATGGAGGACAGCCACTGTCATCCCTTTGCACAAAGGTGGAGCATCCACCAGTCCAGGAAATTATTGACTTATCAGCCTAACTAGCCTGATCTGGAAGGCCATGGAATGAATTATCATGGACCTCATTAACAAGTGAACAAAACCAACAACTAAAATCTTTGCAATGCCATCCTTTTTGTTGATGTCATAAACATGCTGACAAATTCTGTACCTGAAATGCCTAATGGATTTACCAATATAAAAACAAATACATTCTTAGCAAATTGTAGTATATACCACCCCCTTACTGCCACAATTGAACTTCCTCTTCAATTTAGTACAACCATACCCATGTATAAACACTTCTTTACCTTCCAAAATCATTTTACATTGGGTACAATGGCCACACTTGCTCATTTTACCCAAGTTAGAGATGAAAACATTCCTTTCAGCCATCATCTTGAAGCACACATCTTTTCGGTATACTACAATGGGATGGTCTCCAACCTTCCTGGAAACCTCTGGGTCACAACTGAAAATGGCCCAGTATTTATCAATAGTTTGTTTGATCTCTCTAAAATGTGAGTTGTGAGGCAAAACAAGAGCTTTATTGTACCCCACTTTTTTATTCCCTAAATTGGTCATACCTTGATTCTGGATGGAACCCAACAAGGGATTATAAAATCCATCCAGCCTTTTCCTTTTAACTTCTGTAAAATTTTCTAGAATGAGCATAATGCTCTTTTTAAACACCTTAAAAATTGTCCAACACATTTTTTTAAATTCACAGTCATTGATGGGTTAGAAAATGATCCAAGGGGTGGACCTCTAGACATTCTTTTAGAATTTTTGGATTTGATGTGGCAGTTCAGATGTAATGCTGGACATAAACCAGGACTAAACAAATGTCATTTCAATTTCCAGTTATTTAAAATTGAAATCTATGCTAGCTTTTTAGAAATTGTTTTTTGTATGTATATTGGTTTAGTGGTTATTTTCATACATGGTTATTCTTTATTTTTTAGTGTTTGTATTATGTGTATTAATTGTTTCATAGTAGTTAATTGGGGGTGGGTCTGTTATGTATTTTAAGCTGACTATGTGGTGTGATTTATTTATTCTGATGAAGTCCAGACATTGAGCGGAAGAAAGCGCTAAAGTATAATAAATCCTTTTATGTGGAGGAGTTTCTGTGGATGCTTTCTTCTTTTATATTGCAAAGTTTTAGTTTTTGTTTTTGTTCATTGGTTTGTCTGTCATGGATAGCACCGTTGGAGCTCCTAGCAGCAAGGAGGATAGATTTAAGTCTTTATTTGACTCAGTGGGTAATCTTATTGGCCTGGTTTAGAGACTCACTCAACAAGTGAATACAGCATTGGGCTCTGGTGCCAATTTGAAGCATCAGGGAGCAGGTGTCAATAGTCAGCAAGACTTTTTGTTCTCAGGATTGAGTAGCGACTCAGAGATTCCCACAGGACAGAGAATGGCAGTTATAATAAATCATGATAACGTCAGTGAGCAGGGTCACTGCAGTTCATCTTCTTCCAGTGTAGAAAACTGCTGCTGGCGGCATTCACAGTATCTTCAGTCTAATGGATTGGCTGTAACAAGGATTGTTTTTACAAATACAACAAGACAATCCACTTAATAATTTTGGGACATTAGATAAACAGCTTAAAACATTACAATATATGGTTGTCAAATATAGGAAGCTGCAACTTGAGTGCAAATATTTACATGAGTCCTTAAGGGTAGAAAGAATACTGAAAGGTCTCTGTATGTGGAAGTATCCTGCAGGGCTCACAAAAGACTCAGACTTGCATCATGAGTTGATTATTTTGTTCAATAAGCACGGATGTGAACTATTACAAGTGTCAATTCATGTTTATGAGAAAAAGATGTTAAGCCTTAACGGTTTTATTGAGACTTTAGATAATTCTCTTAAAAATTACTTGTTGTTTGACATCAAAACTGATCAGTACAGGTCTGTTTTTGTTAAGGCAGACCGTTTTATGCAGCAACTGAAAGCCAAGAAAGTGAAAAAGTTTGTTAGAGACCAGGGAAAGATTATGAAAATAATGTTGCCTACCCGCAGCCTTCTGCTGCTCATCAAAATGTTTCTAACAACTATAATGATGTTAATACATTTTGTATTGATATAGAAGTATACAGGAAGTTGATGATGTATCTTTTGAGGGTGAATCTGTCTCTTTAGACCCACCCCCCTGAGTAGTTCAGAGAGATTGATGAACCAGAGGGGGAAAATATTCAGAATCATAGATACAAGTGCCCCCCCCCCAATTATGGTTCCAATTCTCATCATCAGCCTTAGACAAAGGGGAAGGAGAGGGGAGAGGGAGAGGGAGGGATACAATGGGACACAACAATTGGCATTAGTTTCTGATTCAACTTATACAGTTGTATCTAATACAATGGGTGACTTTCATATTTACAGTTATAGCCATTTTGAGGTTACCAACAGCTGGGTCAATTTCTTTCAAAAGGGGCTACCATTTGTCCCCATGCAAAAAGCTAAATTAGATCAAGTTTTAATACTCTTAAATCTATTTTCTAGGAAACTTAATTTTGGTATTTTGTATGGCAATGATTGTTCTGGCACAGATTTCCAAAATACCAATAAGAGGCCCAGAACCTTTAATCCTCCTTTACATCCAGTCATTGCTGCCTTTGAGGGTCTCTGTGAGGAGGAAATAAAGAAAATAATAACACAGTCATCTCGTTGTTCGACCAATATTTGTGTTGAGGAAGTTAATTTGCTTAGGGACATTCGTTTAGATTGGTCTGTGTGGATTATGAAGCCAGACAAGGGAGGGGGGCTAGTAGTCATGAGTATCAATTACTACATTAATAGAATGTTTTCCATAATTTCTCCCCTGATTATGAATACATTTCTATCAATGAGATGAATGTGGCATATCATAAAGTTGATCCAGCCTTGGAAGATTTCTTTTTGAATGATCAGGTTTCCTTGGGGGAGCTTGAATACATGAAAGTACAGTATTCCAGGACACCCACGATCTTTGGACTTCCAAAGATGAATAAATGTTTAAATGAACCCCCTTTGAGGCCCATTGTTGATGCCAAAGGGTCATAGATCAGGAAATTAAACTCATATTTAAAGATTATTCCCCCTTGCTCAAAGATTAATGGGATTTTCTTGTCAATGTTTCCAACAGTCTTTATCAAGATGATATCTTGTTTGTATTGATGTAAAAAATCTATACACCACCATTCAACATGGGACTGGTATTGATTGTTTTTTTTCAAATTTTGGCATCACATACTAGTTTAGGGCATGTTAAAAGCCTTACCTTGATTACTTTGATGGAGATTGTTCTGTGGAACAATTTTATCAGTTTTGAAGGACAAACCAATGGTGTAGTCATGCGCACCAGATTTTGCCAATGTTGTGATGGCTTTTGGGAAACCAATTTTTTATTTACATCTGAATTTAAGGACAGTTGGTGCCTGTATAAATGTTTTATTGACGACATCATTATTTTTTGGCATGATTCAGGGGAATGGCTTGGTCAGTTTCTCTGGTTTATTAACACTTCAGCAGGATTTTTGCAATTTACTATGACAGTGGATTTTGAATGTGTGAACTTCCTTGATGTGACTATTGTAAAAAATAGAGAAACTAGGAGATTTGAATCGGATTTGTAAAGAAAGCCCACCCATTCCATTTCTTATTTGCATTTTCAAAGCTGGCATCCCATCCATCAAAAAAAGTCCATCATTAAGGGCCAATGTGCTAGACTGGCAAGGATGGTTAGAAAGCACAGTTTTTAAATGAGTGCAATAAACTATGGGATATGTTTCTAAAAAGAGGATACCCACATTATTTCCTCTTAGAAATTTTTACAGAAGTTAAAAGGAAAAGGCAGGATGGATTTTACAATCCTTTGTTGGGTTCCATCCAGAATCAAGGTATGACCAATTTAGGGAATAAAAACGTGGGGTACAATAAAGCTCTTGTTTTGCCTTACAACTCACATTTTAGAGAGATCAAACAAACTCTTGATAAATACTGGGCCATTTTCAGTTGTGACCCAGAGATTTCCAGGAAGGTTGGAGACCATCCCATTGTAGTATACCGAAAAGATGTGTGCTTCAAGATGATGGTTGAAAGAAATGTTTTCAGCTCCAACTTGGGTAAAATAAGCAAGTGTGGCCATTGTACCCAATGTAAAATGATTTTGGAAGGCACAGAAGTGTTTATACATGGGTATGGGTGTATTACATTGAAGAAGAAGAAGTTCAGTTGTGACAGTAAGGGAGTGGTACATGCTGCAATTTGCCAAGATTGTACTTGCTTTTATATTGGTAAAACCGTTAGGCATTTCAGGTACAGAATTTATCAGCATGATTATGACATCAACAAAAAGGATGAGCATAATGCTCTTTTTAAAACACCTTAAAAATTGTCCAACACATTCTTTTAAATTCAGTCATCGATGGGTTAGAAAATGATCCAAGGGGTGGACCTCGAGACATTCCTTTTGGAATTGAAGTGGCAGTTCAGATATAATGCTGGACATAAACCAGGATTAAACAATGTCATTTCAATTTCCAGTTATTTAAAATTGAAATCTATGCTAGCTTTTTAGAAATTGTTTTTTTTTTTTAAAGTGCTTATATGTATATTGGTTTAGTGGTTATTTTCATACATGGTTATTCTTTATTTTTTAGTGTTTGTATTATGTGTCACTTTAATTGTTTTGTAGTAGTTAATTGGGGGCGGGTCTGTTATATATTTTAAGCTGACTATGTGGTGTGGTTTATTTATTCTGATGAAGTCCAAACATTGAGCGGACAAAAGTGCTAAACTGCAATAAATCCTTTTGTGTGGAGGAGTTTCTGTGGATGCTTTCTGCTTTTTTTTTACCTCATTAACAAGGACATTGGCAGCCTCCAAACACTCAATCCCAAACAACAGAGGCCCCCTGTACTGGTCTCACCACTGTTTTGTACACCTTACTTTTCAGCTTCATCGGC